>NW_018164444.1:75302808-75304676 GCF_001263595.1 Phalaenopsis equestris
AATCAAAGCTCCATACCCTTGAATTTGGTAAAAGGGCATTTACATATATACCACACAATTCTCATTCATTTACATGTCTAACACCTCAGCTTACATCACGTCAAGAATATCACAACTACAAAATTTTTAATATGGAAGCACACGCCAAAGTGTTACAAGTGTAAATTCAAAGAAAGTGTGCGGTATGAATGTAAATTCCTCGTATATCTGTTGTTGTTATTGCCGGTGCAGGGACTCCGGTACACAACGCGGCCAAATCAAGGAAGAAGGAAGCCATAAAATTCCTGATAGAGAACGGAGCCTTCTTGCCCCCTGACATGTACGACAGCAGATTCAATCCCCCGCTTCATTACTGCCCCGGCCTCGAGTGGGCTTACGAGATCCTCCGAATGCAACATCGTCACCACCTCTTCTCTGGTGAGACTGCTTCTACCTCCACCAACTCCGACAGCTGAACGGAACTATTTCTTACTATTCCGCTTCTGTTAATCATATGCTCATAAATCTTCTGAACATGGAACAACTGTTTTTCTTTTGTGTTTTTTGTTTTGTTGGGGACAATGATTATGCTTTGATAGAACCTTTTGGATATGCGTGATTATATATGTATATACACATATGTACTAATTCTTTTTATTTTTGAATGATTACATACATACATAGCATCCGAAACATTACTATTTACAAAATATAGCACCTAGGTGATATTTTTGAATTGCCGAACAGATGTATTTATGCATGCTATGATCAAACCATCGAGAATTTTATAAAAATAGAAAAGATGGTTGATGTTTTATCATGAATTTTGATATTTGAATGAGAGCTTAAAAAAATGGATGGAAAGTGGGTGCTTGATTTGTAAATAGCAATGTTTTGGGTGTTATTTATGTAGTTGCCCCCTTGTTTTTTATTCCATCATGTGGAATTCTACTTTCATCAGGTAATTCTGCATGCGTCCTCACATTTTATTTGTGTATTGGCATATCTGACACATCAAAACTTAACTGTTTAGATTTACAACACTTGAAACCTTAAACATTTACCAACTTCTTAAAGGGAAGTATACATTCTCATTAATAGATGTACGACACAAGTGTTGTAAATATTATGAAGCTCTGGGTGTTAGATTTGTAAATACATAGATATTTTATTTGAAAAGTTTTGTTAGTGATATTTTTTTTATGTTATTTCGAGTTTAGGGTGTTTATATAAGTTAGAAATTCAAGTGTTTGGTATATAAAATGTATTATATTTGACATACTGTTGTTTTTAAAAATTTTGCATTATAAAATATATTTCGTTTCTAAAGATCCAAAATTTTTTCTGTGCGGACTCCTGACGTAGTTTTACGTGCGATTGAAGTTATTTCGAGTTATTTTTAAATTATTTCTAATTTATTTTCAATAATATCATAATAATCCAAAAATAAAGACCATGAGTTATTTAAGGATTATTGAAAATAATTTAAAATAATCTGAAAATAACTCAAGAATAACATACGATGCACGTAGAGTTATGTCAGGAGTCCGGATAGAAAATGCGGTATCATATATATATATATATATGAAACTTAAGTGTTATATATGTAATTTTTTTGGAATTCCAAAGAAAAAAAAGACATTGAAAGCCACTTTCTTATTTGGCCGTCATCTTTAAACACTTTTTAGGGGCTTGTTTTGAGGCATAAATAACTTTTTATAAACGTAATTGTAAAATTTTGATTGGAAAGGCAATATGTTTAGAAAGTTATGTTGGAAATTATGAAAATTTATTTACAATAAAAATTAAGGCAATAATTTTCTTACAGCCACCGTATTATCATATAATTGCAAAAAAATATTTTTTAGCACAATTTATTAAAAAGTAGC
>NW_018164444.1:75304773-75311989 GCF_001263595.1 Phalaenopsis equestris
ATATATTCTGAATATATTCTGAACAGGATAATATTATGTGTAATTCATGCTCAATACTTTGCTATTTACAAAACTAACACTCTTCCATGCATTTTTCAAATCCAGTCTTCAAAATATCAAAATTTACAATAAAACATTGACACTTTTTTTTTTCATTTTTATCAAATTCCCAATAATTTGATCATTCGTGGCATGTACAGATGTACTTGGAGCCTCTTGTATTTGCGAAAATATTTCATCCGGTAAATTGACGTAGAATCAAAGGCGTTGATCGCATCGTGACGCATGACATGATATAATCCAAACTGTCACCCGCACATCCGGAACTTCTATACAGAACGTGGCTTTAAACACCTATCTATTGACTCTAAGCCTATACCCACCAAAAATAAGTTGAAATTTTGTATTATACGTGCAGAGTATCAAGAAAGAATTAGAAGAAAAGAAAAGGAATATTACTAAGTGACTCTCACTGTTCCTGGCAAAGCCAAAGCAGAAGGCCTCACAATCACCTCGTTATCAAATGCTCCCTTCACAGTATCCAGATTCAGCCCCACTGACGACCTGCCACAAAATATATAGTAATAACAAGATCAAACACCTCCTTCTTTTGTAATAAATGCAAACTCTAATATGAATTATTTATAAAAAAAAAGAGGATTACATACAGACCACTAAATTCCTTTTATATTCTTATCTGTGCATGATAGAGTGTATTAAATTTTGTTAAGAGGTTTTTACATGCCCGCCACCTCAAACACATTATATTTTATATCCTTTAACAGCTAAAATGTAATATTTACATATTGATCACCCTAAACGGCTTGCACTTTCCCTCCCCTCCAAAACCAGCCACTCACCGTTATCATCCACGAACCCGCACACGCGGTTTGCTCTCCTTCGTCTATAAGAACTGAAACTTAACCTCTTCCCCCGCTGTCGAGCCACAAACTGTGCCTACCCTAATTTTCTTCTCTCTTGTGCTCGTTGCCCCATCTTTCTCTAGTTGGGAAAAATATTGTGTCTGAACGTCTGTACGTCCGAACAGCCAACCACCAACCGCCTATTGCCGCCCGCCGATGAGATGCATGGCTACATGGCGGCCGGTGGTTGGGCATCAGGACGTGCGGTGTACGAACAAAATATGTTCTCCTCTAATCGGAAAAATTTTGTGAGTCCTTTTGGATCTTCATGCAATTGTTGTAATTGTGTCTCCTTTCTTGATTGCATAAGATACGTGATTTCTTTCCTCTTTCGCTCGCTACCGCGTTCTCAATCAAGCTTGCTGCACTTGATTTCCTACGCTCTTCTTTACCGTCTGAAAATGGTAAACAACTTTAACCTCACCTATTGGTTCTTTTGAGAAGATCGAGAGAGTCAGCAAAGTTCATACCATTTAACTCTTCCTCCAAGCCTTGCAGGAGTACATAACACCTTCCACATCTCATTACTTCGGCACTACGTGCATGGCGAATCTCACATTGTTCAGTATAATTCATTGGTAATTTGAGGAAATATATATATATATATTAGATTGCATCTTAAACGCATGAAATTTGATAGCTTCACTACCGATTTATTCCTTTTGATGGAAGACTTTGGAAGAACCAATCAGAGCAAGAAGCAACCTAAGATATTGAAGAAGAGTTGATCTTAAAATACCCGCAACTATTACAGAATCAAGGTATGAATTTGGGATCAAATTCTTCAAGTGAGATAGTATGTAAAAATCAAAACTAAACTCTTTTCTCGCTATCAAGCCGCAAACCACTGTCCTTAACTTTCTTCTCTCCCTCAATCGTTGTCCCATCATGGTTGGATTGCAAAAACTTCATAATTCCTTTTTTATTTTCTTCCAACATTTGTCATCATTGTGCAACCTTTCTTGATCACACAAGGCACGCCATTTATTTCCCTCTTGCTCGTTGCTCGTTGCTCAGTTCCGATCGAGCTTGTTGCGCTCGATTTCCTTGCCGCCTGAAGCTACTGTCTCATTGCTCTATTTAAGAACAAGGGCGAGGGCATCGCAGTCCCTTTCCCAAGCCATGGATTCCTTGTAGCATCCCCTTTCTCCCTCTTTTCTCATTCTCGCCTGACCTAACCTAAGGCAGAGAGACAATTTCTCCTCCTCCTTCCTCGACTGATCGAGCTTCATAAGCCCCTCCTTCCCTTCTTTCCTTTTCTTTCTATCAGAATCTGCTCATTGATATGGAGCATCTATTCTTGAAAGTATGAATAGTAATGACAAAGCATGTATACAACGAGGGCACCAATTGAAAATAATTGGGAGTAAATTCCTTTCTTCTATTTTTATTGTTTGTTAATGGATTTAAAGAAAGTTCAAATTCAGCGACATTAGACACAAGGATCCAAGAAACTATATTTGCATATTGTTCTGCAAAGAGTGAGTTGCAGTAAAACAGAGAATTGAGGTAAGGAGATCCTTGACAAGTGGAGTTGTTGCATTTATGATATACATTATAGATGATTTTGCTAACCTTGGGAAATCAAAAGGAAAGAAGACGGATTAGTGAGATAGAAGATGGGGGCAAATCGTCGATGAATGTACGCCTGCGAGATCGCTGCAACTATGCAAATTCAGTGGACAGACAAGGCCGGGAGTGAACTCACGGCGTCTTCCTGCGACCAGAGATGCGTAATGGCAAGTAATGAAGGAAGGGGAAGGGGGCTTAAGCGGCGATTGATGGAGGCAAGTGAATCGTGTGCAGGGTTGAAGATGATAATGGCGAGTGGCTGCTTGGAAATGGAAAGGTCAAAATGTAAATGAAAGAGTTTAAGTGTTAAACAAGAAAAATATAATGCTTTAAATAGTCGTATTGTTATGTGATATGAAAGGTTTGAGCGGTATAAATGTAAACAATTATATTTAGATGTTAGATATATAAATACATCCTAATTGAGTGATATATATGTAAATGCCCCTATAAAAATAATGGTAAATAGGTATTATCAATAAGGTTTTTGAAATTGGACCAGACATTGAATCGTTCAAAAGTTTAAAAATTTAACTGGAATCCAATTGGAGACTCTACATACAAATACCAACTTATTAAAGATAATACTTTCATAAACAATATCTTATATGAAAGCCACCTAATGATTTTTCTATTATATTTTCTTAGAAGACAAATTCTCTTCTATAACTAGTGGAAGCTTTTATGTTGTAATCCTACAAATTTTAAATGATGTTCTCCCTACCCCTTTTTGTTCTTCTCTCGAACTCTAACTTCGCTCAGCCTCTCTCATTTAGTCACCTTACGTGGAGCCTCATTCTTTTTCTTCTTTTTCAAACCTTGACGCAAATCTCTCTTTTCTCTTCCACCAAAAAAATATGAAACCGAGCGACATGTTAAGCCTTCCCACTTCAATCACATTCTCTATTTACAACATCATCACCAACTTCAAACCCAAACTCTATGCTCTTCTACCTCACCCCTCTATTTTATGAAGTTTAAGTTGTATTTACATTTAAACTTCAACTTTTACATGCATATCACCTTATCTATGTATGAAAAGGTGCATTCATTTTTTAGAAGTTAAAATGATAATATATTTTATATGATATGAAAGATTTGGGTGTAAGATATGTAAATACATAGGAAATTGGTGGTATGTATGTAAATGCCCTAAAAAATCATTGGCATGTATTCGTTCAATACGCATGAATCATCCCCTCCAACATCATGAAGTTCAATGGTTCAACTTGTACTGATGTAGATATGTTTTCAAAATAAAAAACTGACTTTTAATTGTATTAAGGATTAACGAATATATATATACCATGTGTTCGTTAGGATTAATGAATCATAACCAACACATTTGTTTTCTAGTTTTCATAGCTCAAAACACCATAATTTATAGGAAGACATACATACATACTGCTCAATTTGTATTTATATATCTACCGCCCTAAATTTGATATTTATACTTGTAATACTTTGGTGTCATAATTTTAGGCATGAGAAAGTGTATTTAACTTATAAAAAGTTATTGTTGATGGTGTTTTTAATATGGTATGCATGTAAATACGAATGTTTAGATGTTACATGTGTATATACATAAGTATGTGGTACATATGTAAAAGAATCAATAAGAAGAATTAAGAGTGAAAAAATGAATCAAGTAAACCAGATAATCAAGTCATCCACAATTAAAAACTCAGAAATAAAGAAAAAAAGAAGGAAGACTTTTACAAATTACATTCATACCATTCAATTCCTATGCATTTACATATGTAAACTTCAATTTTTTACGCATGCCACCTTTCTTATGCATGAAAATGTGTATTTCACTTTTCAAAAATTAAAATGGTGGTATTTTTTATGTGATGTGAAAGATATGGGGCGTATATATATCAAAATGCAAAATTTAGGTGTTAGTTATGTAAATACATAGGAAATGAGTGGAATATGTAAATGCGCCTAATAAAAATATGATCAGCAATGTAAAACATGAAAACGAGCCATCATATGTAATTACCATCATATTTTTCTAAAGGAGTCATAGGGCAGTTAGAACTTTGCGTGAAGCTTCTAGGGATCTCCTCATGTTTACTGTCTGCGACATCAATTCAATACCATCTAAGATCTCATTTATTTTTTATGTTATTTTTATTTTAATTTTAATTTTAATTTGTTTATATTTTGATTTAAAATAAAACATTTTCGTAATTTAAAATAAAATAAGGTCACTCAAAACATCCAAAAATTATTTTGAGTGTTCTCAAAAATATGTTAACTTGTTTAATATATATATATATATAACACTAAATAAATATATTTTAAAAATAAAAATAAAAAACAAATTTGATCCCAAATAAAACGTACGACTATAACTTCTGAAGGAAAGAAAAGAATAGTTGAGATGGATTCAGAAAAAGGAAAAAATGTTGGAATAGAGAAGCTTTAAGGATATGACAAATGCAAAAAAAAAAAAACTTATAGAAGAAGTTTCACTCTTATTTATCATTTTTACTTGGCTTGATACAAACTCAAAGACTCCACCCCTATTTATACTAGTGACACCTCCTAAATTAATGGTTAGGATTGTGTCACCACAATTTCAATCCAATGGTTACAAATAATTCCACACCTACCACACCTACCACACCTACTACACAATAATTTCATACCTACCACATATTCTAAAATAAGCTTCTAGAAATTAAGTTTTATTTAAACAACTAAAACTCAGTTTATACTTCAACACCCCCTCTTAAACTTGATTTTTTGACTCCAAGCAAACTTCTCATTTTAATAAAGTCTTCACTCTTGAGTGGCTTGGTAAAAATATATGCAAATTGGTATTGCGACTTCACGTATTGCACTTGTATCTCCTTTCTTTCGATGCATTCTCTGATGTAGAGATAACGCATATCAATGTGCTTGCTTCTATAATGGAAAACGGGATTCTTTGCAGCGCGATTGCAGACTTGTTATCGATACAAATCTTAATCGTCTCTTCTTGTGGTAAACTTAACTCTTTTAGTAGGTTTCGAAGCCAAATTGCATGAAAAATACATGAGATTGCAGTCACGTACTCTGTTTCGCAAGTTGAAAGAGTGACAATTGGTTGTTTCTTTGACATCCAAGTGAAAGCAGTGTCTCATATGAAGAACACGAACCCTGTAGTGCTCTTTCTATCATCCATGTCTCAGGCCTAATCACTGTCGCTATATCCTACAAGCTTGAAATTGTTGGATGATGAGTAAAATAAGCCAAAATCAATTGTACCTTTGATATAGCACATAATTCTTTTAGCAGTCTTCAGGTGGGTAACAGTCGGAGTCTCCATATAGCGACTGACAAATCCAACAACATAAAGATTATCAAGTCTTGTGCATGTTAAGTAGCGCAAACTTCCAACCAAACTCTTAAAAAATGTTAGATCAATTCTTTTTCCCTCATCAAACTGTGATAGCTTGACTCCACATTCTAAAGGGGTTTTTATAGATTGACTATTCTCCATCTTGAATTTCTTCAATATCTCCCTTGCATAACATTCTTGAGAGATGAAGCTCCCATCTTCCGTTTGCTTGACTTCATGCCAAGGTAGAATTTCATGAGCCCAATATCTGTCATTTTGAACTTCTTTGTCATCGTTTCTTTGAACTTTTCAAACATGTTTGGATTGTTTCTGGTGAAGATCAAGTCATCGACATATAAACAAACAATCAAGACATTTTCATCCTCATTCTTGATGTAAAGAGCATGCTCATACTAACATTTTATGAAGCTTTTTTCTTGCAGATACTTGTCTATTCGGCTATTTCATGCTCTTGGTGCTTGCTTTAGCCCGTATAGAGTCTTTTTTAGCTTTAGAACCTTGTCTTCTTGCCCTTTGACTTCATATTATGGTGGCTTCTTAATGTAGATTTTTTCTTCAAATATTCCATTCAAGAAGGCAGATTTTACATCCACTTGATGTATTTTTCACTTATTTTGAGCTGCCAAAGAGATGATTAGTCTTATAATTTCTAATCGAGCAACAGAGGCAAATACCTCATCATAGTCGATGTCTGCTCTTTGACTGTAGCCTTTTGCCACCAATCTTGCCTTATATCTTTCAACATCTCTTTTGGAATTCTTCTTCGTTTTGTACACCCACTTCACATCAATTGTCTTATGTCATTTAGGAAGTGAAGCTAGCTCTCATGTGTCGTTCTTCTCGATTTTTTTGATTTCTTCATCCATTACATCTTTCCACTTCTTGCTTTGTATGACTTCTTTGAAGTTCATGGATTCACAGTCAGCAAAGAGACAAAAAAGTGTAAGATTATCTTGATTCATAATAACCTCATAAAAATCTTCTAATCTTCTGAAGCGTGGTATTCTTTCACTTGAATTTTCTCTTGAAGTTGATGACGATGAGTTGCTTTGATTACTTGTTTGTGGTGTAGTAGGCTCTTATCTTGCTTACTCGATCATTGGTTGCTCTAAGTCTTCTTCTTGAAAATATGGGAAAAAGTTGTAGTCATCAGCATGTTGTCCCCAGTCTCATTCTTCCCCCATTCTTCTCCTTCATCGAATATGACATCTCTGCTGATGGTTGTTTTCCTTGTATTTGGATTGTATAACTTGTAGTCTTTCGAGTTGTCGTCGTTACCAATGAAAATGAACTTCTCGCTCTTGTCATCCAGCTTACTTCTTTTCTCGTCGGGTATGTGTACATGAGTTATGCATCCAAAAACTCGTAG
>NW_018164444.1:75312051-75313096 GCF_001263595.1 Phalaenopsis equestris
ACTTCTCGCTCGTGTCATCCAGCTTGCTTCTTTTCTCATCGGGTATGTGTGTATGAGTTATGCATCCAAAAACTCGTAGATGAGAGATGTCGGGCTTCCTTCCACTCCATGCTTCTTGTGGTGTCTTTCCCAACACACTTCTTGTTGGTGATCAGTTAGCCAAATAAACAGTACACGCAACCGCTTCTGCCCAAAACTCCTTCGGCAATCTCTTGCATTTTAACATGCTCCTTGTTATGTTGAGGATAGTTCTATTCTTTCTTTTCGCTACTCCATTTTGTTGGATCTTGAAACTGTTAGAAGTCGACGTATTCCGTTGGCTTCACAGAATTCTTGAAATTCTTTTGAAGTGAATTCTCCTCCTCGATCAGATCGCATAACTTTGATCTTAAGACCACTCTCTTTCTCTACATCTGCTTTAAACTTCTTGAATATTTCAAAAACCTCTGATTTTTGTTTTAAGAAATACACCCATGTTTTTTGTGAAAAAACATCTATGAAAAGAAGAAAATAGTTGCTCTTACCGAGTGAGTTTGATTTTATTGGACCACAGACATCTGTATGTATGAGATCAAGAGGCTTTTGGGCTCTTGAACTTGACTCCCTTGGAAAGTTTTTCCTAAAGTGTTTTCCGAGTAAACATCCTTCACATAATTGATCAGGGTGGTTGATGCAAGGTAATCCTCTCACCATCTATTTCTTTGAAAGCAAATCGAGTCCTCCGAAGTTGAGGCCCAAATCGAAGATGTCAGAGCCAAGAAACATCTTTATAATAGGTCTTCAGACATTTGACAATATCGTTTTGAATGTTGAGTGAGAACATTCTATTTTTAGACATTGGCACCTTAACAATCAAGTTACCAATATTGTCTTTTAAGAAGAGAGTATTTTCTTTCAAGTGAATATTATATATTTTCTCCAAGAGTTACCCTAAACTCAAGATGTTGTTTTTCATATTCGGCACAAAGTAAACATTATAAATAAATTGAAGCTTCTCATTTTTCTGACGGAAGAGAATGTTACCTTTGCCTTTCACCTCTATCTT
>NW_018164444.1:75313131-75315194 GCF_001263595.1 Phalaenopsis equestris
CCCTAAACTCAAGATGTTGTTTTTCATATTCGGCACAAAGTAAACATTAGAAATAAATTGATGCTTCCCATTTTTCTGACGGATGAGAATGTTACCTTTGCCTTTCACCTCTATCTTGGACTCATCTCCAAAAGACACATTGCCGCTTACTGATTCATCAAGCTCTACGAACATGCTTCGTCTCCCACACATATGGTTGCTTGCACCGGTGTCTAGGTACCATGTACTTTCACCTCTTTCATTATCTTTGTATGCTAGAAGTAGAGTGTCATCTTCTTCTCTTTTTTCTTCTATGTAGTTGACTCTTTCATTAACTTTGTACTTAGGTGTTCTATATTCTTTCGCATAATGTCCGAATTTGTTACAATTATAGCACTTAATTTGAGATTTATCATACCTCGAGTTTGAGCGCCTTTGACCACGTTCTCTTGTAGATCTTTCTTCTTTCTCATAGTTATTGTTGGTACTTCATACTTGCTTGCTAGCATGACCTCGTCCTCGTCCACTACCTCTTTCATGTTGGCTTTTAATATTGTTGAAGCTTTCATCTTTTTGAGTTAGTTGGAGATTCATCTTGAGAAGTTGTTCAGCAATCTCTTAATTCATCTTCTTCTTTTCTTCATGGGCTTGCAATGAACTCAGAAGTTGCTCTATCGTCGTGGATTGTAAGTCCTTCATCTCTTCGATAATAGTTGTGATACTATCAAATTTTGAATCTAACAATCGAAGAATCTTTTCCATGATAGTCGCATCTTCTAACTTCTCATCATTTCTTTTTAGTTGATTGAAAATGGTAATGACTCTAGAAAAGTAATCGGAGACCAACTCGTCTTCTTTCATATGCAAAACATCAAATTGACTTCTTAAAGTTTGAAGTCGTGCCTTTTTAACCTTCTATTCTCCCTTATACGAAACATCGAGTTTCTTCCATGCTAGTTTGGCTGAATTAACACTTGAGATCTTCTCAAAACCATCTTCATCTAAAGCTTGATAGATGAGGAAGAAAACTTTCTTGTCTCTCTTTCGCAAGTCTCTTAAGCTATCATTTTGTGTTGTGGATAGAGCAGACTCATCGCTTGGCTCATTGTAATCTTTCTCCACAACCTCCCAAACGTCGTGCGCTCCAAGGAGTGTCTTCATCTTGATACTCCAATTATCGTAGATGCTTTCCTCAAGCATCGAGACTTGGAACGAAACCATGCCACCGTTTGTCATTGGTCTATAAAAACACCTTTAGGCTCTGATACCACTTTGTTGGAATGTATAAACTTTAGGATATAACAAAGGTATAAAAAAAAACTTATGGAAGAAGCTTCACTCTTATTTATCACATTTACTTGGCTTGATAAAAACTCAAAGACTCCACCCCTATTTATACTAGTGGCACCTCCTAAATTAATGGCTAGGATTGTGTCACCACAATTCCAATCCAATGATTACAAATAATTTCACACTTGCCACACAATAATTTCACACCTACCACACCTACTACACAATAATTTCATGCCTACCACATATTCTGGAATAAACTTCCAGAAACTTAGTTTAATTTAAACAACTAAAATCAAGTTTATATTTCAACAAAAAAATATCAATTTTTTGGTAGAGATGTAAAACTTGACAACAAACCACAAATTAGAGACTTCTTTCTTCTTTCACATTCCTAGCATTCAAAGCAGTAGCAAAAAAGCACATCAATAATTAGATATGCAAACAAAAAGGTTTAGACATTATTGATGTGCTTCAAATATAATCTTGCTGAATAAACAAACATAAAGGTTTAGATATTAGATATGCAAAAACATAAAAACTCTGTGGTTTGCATGTAAATGACTAGATAGTTTTCCAAATAATAGATAGAGTGAACTTAAGCGATGAGATTAACAAACTGCCATGAAAAGTTTATGAAAAACAACAGTTAAATATTAACATTTGAAAAATAATTTGAAATCATAATGCAAAATTTCTTTTAATTTGTGTGCATTATATAAAGCCATCTAAAATTAGAGTCAAGATCTCCCTCGGGCAGCCATTAGGGCTGTCAAAAAAGCTCGTTGTTCGCG
>NW_018164444.1:75315294-75318545 GCF_001263595.1 Phalaenopsis equestris
TACAAAAGATTTAGAGGATACACGAGAAGGTGGAAAAGGAGATCACAAAGCAGAACCACAAGTACGATGCACAAACTAATAAAACAAGGAAGAATGTGGCTTTTCAAGAAGAAGATCTAATGTGGATGAGGTTGTTGAAAAAGAAATTTCTCATGAAGTTGAATGAAAACTCAAGCCCAGAACAGACGGATAATTTAGAATCCTCAAGAAGTTGAATGATAATGCCTACATGATTGATCTACCATGGGATTACAACATTTTGGCTACCTTCAACATGGCAAATTTAACTCCATATTATGAGGACACAGAAGCTTCAACAAATGACAACGAAACTCCCCCAACCCCAAAAGACTGAAGCGGGGAGCATTAGCCAGGTGCGGCAAAAGCCACGATTGGTGGCACTGGATCAATTCAGTACAAACATAGGAGGGTCGACCGATCCTTCTAAGCTTGGGTTTCCCTCCTATTGGGAGTGGGGCCCACAGAGTTCAACAGATGAGGACGAAACTCCCCCACCCCAAAAAACTGAAGCGGGGAGCGTTAGCCAGGCTTGGGTTTCCCTCCTATTGGGAGTGGGGCCCACAGAACCTTCAACATATGAGGACGAAACTCCCCCACCCCAAAAAAATGAAGCGGGGAGCGTTAGCCAGGTGTGACAAAAGCCACAATTGGTGACACTAGATCAATTCCATACAAACACGGGCGGGGTCGCCAATCCTTCCAAGCTCTCTTTATCTGAGGTGTCAGCGTGTGTGTGATATTTATTGTGTTTTACTGGAGTTTTGCTTTCAGATTTCCATCAGGACAGCTGTCGGCATCCCATTTTCCCTCATAGAGTTATATCCGAAGGCAAGAAGGTACTCTGATTGTAACTTGTCCCAAGGTGGTGGTCTTCTATCGTTCTTTGCTTCCCCTAAAACTTCCTCTCTGTTGTTGTTGTCTCCGTGGTCGCTATTGTCTCTCGGAATCAGAGTCCGTGTTTTTTTTCTGCAGCTAACCATCTCCCTCTGATGTCAGTCCAACCAACCATCTTTAGCTTGTCGCCGACCTCTCTAGCCACCTACCCACTTCTACCACTTTCTAGCCACCTCTAACAGACCGTCGCCCCTCCCAACCATGTCCAACCTACTGCCTTTCCCTTCCAGCACCTAAAAATTGTTGTCGGCCCCCTTCCAGCCCCCACAACTTACTGCCAGCCCCCTTTCCAGCCACCTCCCACCTACTACCGCCCCCTCCCAGCCACCTACCACTTGTTGCCACCCTTCCAACCACTTCCAACCTTATTTAGTTACTAATTCTCCTTAAACCGCAACACCGTCGCCGGTGCCTTAGTTCTAGTTGAGTCATGTTGTGTCTCCATTATTTCCTAATTTCAAGTGTCTCTGATTGTAACCACTATTTACTTTTGATTAAAAATATTTTCTTTCCCTCATGGGGTTTGGATTAACTCCGGTATTAGAAAGGCAATAGAGAAAATTCATAACCACAAACCATTTTTTAATCTAATTAGAGGAACGTAGTGCTTATGCTTCATGGGAACCTTTCTAAAGGAGTACTGGGAAAAACTGTCCTTCTTTCATGAGAAGCAAATAATGAGACATATATTCAGTTCATTCATAGGGAGCAGACTCTAACTCATTAGCTTTCTTAGTTAACGAGCAGTTGTCTGTTCTAAACATGTCTTGATTTGACCAATTCATAATCAACTTTCAATTCGGCAACTTATATATGATTAGTCATGTAAGATCAAATGAGGAATAGTTTTCTAATCTTGGTGTTTGTTCTATTTCTAACAAGTTGATGAAACTACCAATCTCCTTTTCTGATCTGAACTTACATTTTCTTGTATAAAAACTTTATTTTTATAGTAAAAATAATCCCTTGCCCAATTTTGTCAAAACTAAAAAGATACAAAGGATTTGTATCTCCTGGTTTATTTTAGTTAACTGAAGCTTCTTTCCGTATAAGAGAAAGGCATTAGTTGGAGTACGCTTGGACCTTTTTTGCCAGCCACAGAAGAAAAAAAAAACTAAAAGAAAGTGAAAGCCCTTGTAGATTCTCTCGTCTTTGAATCCTCATCAAACAAACTATATTACCTTTATTCTGATTTGGCATCCTTCCCAAACCACTGAACAAAGAAGCTAATCTACAGTAACTTTTTCATCTTTTTGCTTCACCAGCCACATGTATTGTTTCATAAAAAGTTAAACTCCTCCGTATTAAGAAGAGGACTTCACATTGGTTGGCACTTTCTCCAGTATCGCTGGTTCGATGGCTTGATAGACCAAAAAAGAACAAGAAATGGAACTGGCTTAATTACTCATGAGCTATATGACTAAAGATCATAGGTTTCTCATAGTGCCTTTGATCACTTTCTTTTTAGCTTATTACAGGCGGGTTAGTGCCAGTAGCTACACAGAACGAGCAAAAGCCATCTGTTAGGCTTGTACTTGACCAAATTACAAGTATCCCTTTCTTGATAAATAAAAATAATTAATGTACTTGAATTTTTTTGCAAGTTTTTTCCAAAAGATGAACTGCCAATTGCGAGTTCAGTGAAGAGACTGTTGAATGAAGTCTTAGCACCACTTCAAAATAAAAAAGCCGCTTTGTCTGAAAAGAACAACTGAACATTCCATCAAAACCAACCTAATTTAATTTTTTTGGCAATAAAAGGATAATAATTATGATTTCGCCATTAATTTTCTTGTATAGGGCCTCAGAACTTGCCAAAACCTTGGCCGTGCATGAGAGGCCATCCTTTCAACCCAACAGCCCATTGAAACTTGATCAGGTACAGTAAAACTTGCTCAAATTTTAATCAATAGAAAGGAGCTTCTCCCAGCTGAATTGAAGTTGAAAGGAAATAGATTTGCAAGAACAAAATGATGATCCAACTTTCAAACTGTGAAAACTTATATTCAGCATACCTGTCCTCTTATCATCAAGCATGAGCTTAATTAATCCCGACCTATAACATCTTTCAGGGTAACTTTCAAGGTACTGCAGAGCAGTAGCAACAGCAACACCAAAACCAACAAGATCAGCCAATCTGCATACCAGAAAAAAAGACATGAAAGTGCTCTCAAAAATCAATTGGCACTGTTCAATTTCTAACACTGAATCCAAACTTCATACCTGAAAGGCCCCATTGGCATACCAAATTTAGTAATTGCACGATCAATCTTATAGACATCTAAACCATGATCAACAAGTAATAGCGCAGATTGGGTATAGGGACTGTCGGCATC
>NW_018164444.1:75318600-75319965 GCF_001263595.1 Phalaenopsis equestris
CAAATCCAGTACAATCCCCGACAACAGCGGGTGTTTTGCGTATCTTTTTCCCTACAGCTATTAGGTCCACAACAACTTGAGCAGATGTGTTATTCGTGCGCACTATCTCTAGAAGCGGCATTATATGCGCTGGGCTGAGGAAGGCAATGATATAGTTATAGAATAATATTTAGCACACAAATACTTATGTATTTAAATATCTCACACCTAAAGCACTCCAATCATTAATAGAAGATAAAAAATAGCACTATTACCACTTTTTAGTATTGAAATACACATTTTCATGCATAGGCTTAAAGTAACAAAGGGTTATGTGTGTAAATCTGAAAGTTTTGTTATCAGATATGTAAATACATAAGAATTGTGTGCTAGGTATGTAAATTTCCCTAACATTTAACAAAGCATTGAAGCAATTCCACTTACCTAAAAAAATGTGCACCCACAATTCTGTTCTGTGATTTCGTCCTTTTACCGATCAGGTTTAAATCAATGGTTGAGGTGTTGGTAGCGAGAATGCAATGCGAAGGACAATATTTTTCAAGATCAGCAAAAATTTGTTGCTTCAAGTCAACATTTTCGATAACAGCCTGTCATAAGAATCAAATGGAAGTAGACTTTTAGTTGGCTACAAAAGAACACAAAATTTTGCTAGTTCATCACAAACATATTACCTCAATGACCATGTCCACATCCCTAAATTGCTCGTAGTCAAGAACACCAGTGAGAAGAGAGAAGGTCTTCTCAAAGTTCTCGTGTGTTATTGTCCCTTTCTTGACACTACTATGCAAATTTGCTAAAAGGGAAAAGAATGATGGATTTATGAAAAAAAGAAAAAATGTTCATCCACAAGAAGATTTATGGCATATTTGGGATTACTTTTGTTTTTTGTTTTTCTTTTTCCTTTTAATTTAAAAACATGTTTCTTAAGTGCATTTTTTCATGTTTTTATTCTTTTTATTTTCAAAAACAAACTAGCTTGTTTTAAAAAACAATCAAACATCTAAAAATTGTTTTAAGTATTTTTAAAAACAACTAAGCTTATTATAACATAACAAATGTTTTATTTCATGTTAACACTAAACAACACAAAATACAAAAAAATCAAAATCAAAAGTGATCCCATACAACCCCTTAATGTCCATGAGTTCTACCTTTGACTCTGCTAATCCCAGCCTGAAGGAAGTTGTCATTTACTTCTTTAAGTATCACCTCATAATTGCTCAGTATAAGCGAAGTTGCAATCCCGGAACCCATTAATCCGCCACCAAGAATACCAACTTTACTTACATTTCTAGGCTTCAAACCCAAGTCTGAAATACCAGGAACCTAAAAACAAAATTGCCAAAATAACTTATAAGTAGGACA
>NW_018164444.1:75322290-75324679 GCF_001263595.1 Phalaenopsis equestris
GGGGGGGGGAGTTGCTTTTCGGCTTCTCTCAGTCCTTTCCTTTGTAGGCTACAAAGTACTATAGGCGGTGGGGAGAAGGAGACGAAATTAAAAAACAAAGCGAAGTCACCGTGCTCTAATTCGAATACAAAAGAAAAGGAAGAGGCTCATGTGCTGTCGTGCTTGGTTTCGTGTCTCATCGAAAAAGAGGAAAAAGGAGATGGGATATGCGGCAATGTGTTGCGTGGGAAGAAGAGAAGAAGAGGGAGAGAGGAGCACATAAGGTAGTGGAGTCCAAGCCAAAACAAAGCCTCGCGATCCTTGTTGTTTAGCATGTGGGATATATAGGAATCACGTCTTCTGTGAGGTAGCATTTTAAGCTTTTAAATTATATAAATTAATTAATTAGAAATGTTAATAGTAAGTTCAATCAAATCAGGATTGAAGCTATTAAGGTCTAGAATTACAAGAAGATAAAGGTCAATATTTGTGCAAAAGAGATTTTGAGATAATTCAGGTAAATATTAGGGCGTATTTATTTTTAATTAATGAATCTAATATATACATATTTGTGTATTAAAATATTAATAATTGATTTAATTAAGAAAGAATTAAGCTTTAGAAAATCAAATTGGAGGGAGAAGAGAAAAGTTGAGTAATTACATTTTTATATGTATTAAATTATTATTTTATTAAATAAAGACTTACCTCAATGCTGCAAATAATTATTTTAATATTTTATATGCTTGTTGTAAGTTTAAGAGCTCGGCGAACCGCAGAACATCCCCAGGGGGGGGGGGGGTTTTCAAAACCCCCCCCCCGCTTCCCAAACGCGCCCCCAAACGGGCCCTAAGTCAATCAGGATTACCCCTAGATATTACTGGCGGATGATGCAATATGCTCGTGCATAAAAAAAAAGAAAATAGTAAATATATACCTCCAGATAAAATTTTTTTAGGGTACCAATAGGAATAACTTTTTTATAATACCTTCGGGTATGATGATAATCCTTATATTATTTCTTAAATACGACCAAAAAAATAAAACTTAAATTGAAATGAAAAAGTTTAAACTCAAAATGAAAGCTTAGGGTTTTATTTTTTAATAAATTGCATATCATTAAGACATTCATGCATCGCATTTATATATTAATTTAATGTATAAAAAAATTATAATTGCTCACTAAGTGATGTAAACTACTCTTGAATATTAATAATTGCTTTTAAGAAATATTAATAAATATGTCTGGCAGGCGAAAGAGTTTATAGGACGATTACTGCTGTAAGCATTATGTTGTGTTGTTAGTTTGAGATGCTTTATTATTAAATTATGTTGGTAATTTTTGGATAATTTCATTTCTAAGTAACATATTTTGCGGTTTCTTAGTGACTTTTATAAAATAGAAAGTTATAAAAATATGTGGAAAGTGAAAGAAATGATAATATCATCTGACCACAGTTCCTGACTTAGTTAATACTAAGTTGTTAGGTCGAATCGTGACAAAAGTGATATAAAAGAAATTAGGTGTTAATCTTAATAAAAAATAGTCATTAAGTTGATTAAATTAATTAATAAACAATAGAAACAAGGGGTTTAATTGTGACTAAGTATATTCTTTTACTTCTTATTTCAGAAAAATGGATAATCAAGAGAAAGTTAGCAAGAGTACACACTATGACTGATGTACCTCCGAATATCCCAGTGAATACAGATGTTTTCGTTGAAATAATGAATGTAGTGACTCGGATGATTAAGAATTCTAAGGCTAAAGCCAATTTTAGCAAGGGAGCCAGATGAACAAATATTTGAATATATTTCACGATATGAAGCCACCTCTCTTTTATGGAAGAGGAAGTTCAGTGGATGCTGAGAAATGGCTAATGAGAGTGAAAAAAATTATAGATGGGTTGTCTTGTCTTGTCTACCAGAGATGAGTGTTACATTTGTCACTTCTGGCTTTTGAGGGAAAAGCTGAGAAATAGTGGTGAGGATAGTTGCATAAAAAGTTTGGAGGTAGAACCAACCACTTAATATAATGAGATGAGTTCGCTGACACATTTAGAGACTAGTTTATGTCACTTTCAGCTAGAAGGAAAATGCGGGACAAACTTATTAGATTGGTGTAAGGAGATCGGTCAATTATGCAATATGAAGTTGAATTCACTATGATTTCAAGGTATGCATCCCAGTTGATTCCAAATATTGAGAAGAAGTGTCATAGGTTTTTGTCTAAGCTAAAGAATATGATTAAGCAGACACTGATTCCTCTTGAAATGGATGATTATTCTGCTTTGATGGAGAGGGCTAGGAGGATTGAACTGAATTTAGAAGCGAACTAGAGGACACAGAATTTTCAGAAGAGTAGGAATTCAGAGGGATTCAGAATTTCTCAGAGCTCTCGAAGCAAACA
>NW_018164444.1:75324779-75325022 GCF_001263595.1 Phalaenopsis equestris
CAAGCTACAACACTTTCCACATTAAATAGATTTTTTTATAGCATATATTTCAAACCAAGGAAAGCCACAGGAAGCCAAAATCGAGCCCCCAAGCATGCATAAAACAGTAGGATGAACTCCCAAGCATTCGTGAAAGGCCAAATAACCTCTCCAATATTTCATGCTAAATGAAAATAAGTGAAAAGTTTCATAATACTCATCCCAACATGCTTGCAAGAGGAGCTAAAATTATTTCAAAGCCAC
>NW_018164444.1:75325224-75326948 GCF_001263595.1 Phalaenopsis equestris
GGCGGTGAGCCGAGCCAAGAGAAGCGACAAACCTCGCGTGAGGAGAGGACGAAGCTTTGTTGCAGGGGAGCAGTTCGCGTGGCACGGCGTGGAAGCCTTTAGCCAGGGTACAGAAGCACGCGGAAGGGACCGCGGGCCGATCTCTCGCGAGGAAGAAGAGGGATCGGCGAGGAGGAGCGGATGAGTTCGGTTCGGCCCACTAGGGATCCGCCCAGATTGCGAGCGACAGAGAGGAGAGGCGAGCCGTGACTTCACGCGAATGTGAGGGAGGCGGGATCGGGTGCGGTGGATTTGGGTATTTAGGGATTTAGGGGAAAATAAGAATTACATATATATATATATATATATATCAAACTTCATGCGATTTATTTGTGAGCGGTGCCCAAGCAAAATGGGTGTCCTCCCTAGATAATTTTGACGTTCCGGACGTGCTGGTGCACTCTGCTTTATCATCTGGGGTCGCTCGGACGACGTCGTCAACAATCGGGTCAAAAACGTGTCAAAATTTAAATTTCATAAAATTTTGACCCGCGATCGATTGTTTCAAAAAGTATTATTCGAGTCTTCGACAGGTAACAGTGCAAGCGAATGCAAGCGATGCGAATTGAGGCGATCGGATGCGTCGACTCTCCGAATTGCGAAGTAGTAGGATGAACTCCCAAGCATTCGTGAAAGGCCAAATAACCTCTCCAATATTTCATGCTAAATGAAAATAAGTGAAAAGCTTCATAATACTCATCCCAACATGCTTGCAAGAGGAGCTAAAATTATTTCAAAGCCACATTTCAACCCTCCTGTTCAAAGTAATAGGGATATGCTACAATTCCATCTCAAGCTAACAGGAGAAAATAAGAACACTTATATCATGCTATGCTTGCACCGTCCTAAGCAATTAATTGACTCTCACCCTTGAAACATGCTCACATTTCATCCTTCACATGCTTTTAAAGTGAATGCCTCAAAATATATGAAAGTAAAGAGAACTAGCATGCTGTACCATCCAACAGATCCAAGCTCAAAGGCTCGGCAGAGAGGAAAACCGAAAGGAAACAGGGCATCGAAGAAAAGGGGAAAGGAGGGGGGTACCTCTTTAATGTCAATGTAAAAGCGCTGCAACACAAGAATTCACCTCAAAGAAATGTGAGATTCCCTTTCCAATCTCCTCACAGCCAAAATTTTTACTCTCCTCTTAGAAAACCTTTTTTAACAACCAAAAAAAAATCAAAAGGAACTATGTTTATAGTTTTAACAACCCAAAAAAAATCAAAAGGAACTATGTTTATAGGCAGAGAAGAGAGGGGAAGAGGCAGAAGGTCACCCCTTGAACCCACGGCACTCGAATCGGGCCAAAAAGAAAGCAAAAAGAAAAGGGCACGCTCCCTGCTCACAGAGGGCGAAGCCACCGAAGCCTCTCGGACCCAGCGGCGAGAATAGTGGCAGAGAGGGAAGTATCGGGAAGAAGAGGAAAAAAGAGAAGAAATGTCATTCCAGTATACCAGGGAGCAAGCTTCCCAGAGTCAAATTACCAAGAAAAGGAAAACCACAGTTCAGGGAGACTGGCACGGCTTCGGGAAGGAAGGCCGCGAGCAGAGAGTGTCGGGCAAAGACAAATAAGAGGTCAACTTTCTCTCGCGTAGAGGAGGAGCTCGATTGGCTCGAGACCGAGAAAGGGAAAAGGCCAGACACGCGAACGGGAGAGGGGAAGAAGGCAAAGCTCGGGTGCG
>NW_018164444.1:75327088-75346240 GCF_001263595.1 Phalaenopsis equestris
CCTCCCTAGGCAAAATCGACGTTCTGGACGCGCCGGTGCAGTCCGTTTTGTCATCCGGGGTCGCTCGGACGACGTCCTCGATAATCGGGTCAAAAAATGCGTCGAAATTCAAATTTCACAAAATTTCGACCCGTGATCGATCGTCTCAAAAGGTTTACTCGAGCCTCGACGAATAACAGTGCTAGAGATGCAAATCGTGGCGATCGGATGCGTCGACTCTCCGAATTGCGAAGTTTGTGCGCGCGGGAGTGCGAATTGTGCAAAAGGCCACCCTAAGGCTCAGGAAGGTCTTATGGGGATCCCTTTTGGGTTTCCTCATGTTGGTTTCACTCTTCTAAGTGCTAGAAGTCGATACCACACACGCGAAACCCCAAAAGGGGACAGAAGTAGGTTGATGTTCTAGAACGAGGCGGGTCCCATTTCTAAGGTTCTAAGATAGTCGAAGGGAGATCTCTAAGGCTAGATCTTAAACCCTAAGAGGAAGACTTAAACCCTAAGAGGAAGATAAGAGGAAGACTAGACCTCACCAAAAATGAGGTCAACACATACATACATACATACATACATACATACAAATCTCAGCTTAGTAATATGCAACCTTGACATATCTTTATAATTTGAAGAGCCAAGAAACGTGCAACAATAGGGGAAGAAGTTAAATTAATATTTATATTTAATGGCAGGAATAAATTAAAGAGTTGTATCACATGTCATATTGTTTGGTGGAGACGTCTAGAAAGGCTAACTAGAACTACTTGATGTATTTTAATACACATCTAGACAAAGCTCTCATCTAGAAACTAGCAAGGCATTAACTACAAAATATATCGGCCCTCTTATTTAAAACAAAAAAAAAAAATCTATAACTGTAGCAAATAAACTTTACAAATATTTATTAGCCTTTATATCCATAGAAGGAACTATACAGGAAACAAACTTGAAATGTTGTACAATTATTTGCAACTAAAGCCATAAATTAGAAAAATTACAATATGCCATTAAAAAAAATTATGAAAGTTTGATTAGAATGTAAAAGTATAAAGAATACCTCCCAGAATATTTTAACTGTCCGGCTTCCCTCAGAATAACCACCAGAATATCTAGTGTTGCGTCTCAGATCATCAACATCAAAGTCATGTTTTCCACCTGAAAGCAACTGTAACCAGAAAATAAAATAAGATCGAATAATAAAGGAGTGCCAAATGTGGAGCTGAAGACAGCATTTGATCACATTGGATAACAATATTATGCACAAATTGTAAAAGAAACATGATCCACCATGTTTTATGTGGGGCCCATTGCCATGTATTATACCAGTGAGACTCGATCCATGAAAACCTTTGGAAATGCTATAACTTTGCTAAAAGCAGATTGCTTGAATAAAAAATATAAATTTGACAAAATACATTACAGATGAAATTTAACTAAGATATATATATATAAAGGAATAGAGGGCCAAAATAAGTATCAGATTATGCCTCAATTTAATTTCCATAGATCTGGCATCTCTAAAACCCATTTCAATTGTTTTTTTGTAATTTCATACTGCAAGTTCAACATCACGTTCTGTATTGAATTGCCATATACACCTACAATTACACACTAAATACCGCTAGAAAAGATGTGAAACATTTGGCATCCAAAAAAGGCTTTCGATATCATTGTTATAAATTTATCATAAAAAAAGTTGAATTTCTCAAATGACTAGGATTAATATAACTTTTTCTAATTTCATTAAGTCACTGAATGGCAATTTGTATGAATAATAACAAATTGCATGAGTGAGATTTATGTAGTGTTGTGGGAGATATATGACTAAAACGGGAGATATATGACTAAAACGGGAAACCGATTCGAGAGACCTGAAGCAATACTTTAAACAGAAGTGCACAAACAAGGAAACAAGGAAAAACACATATTTAATGTGGAAAAAATTGAAGAATGAAAAAAAAAAATCACAAAGCCAAACCACACCAATAAATACACAAAGAAGAAATGAAGAGGATAGTACAAACTGAATCCCTAATAAAAGAAATCCACAAATAATTAATGCACAATAACAATTATATATATATATTATACATTGATAATAAAAAGGAACCGAGAAAAATAATAAGGAATAAAACTAAAATGTTTTACCCTAAACTAAGTCCCCACATCAAAGGATTTTCATAACTAATTTTCTTTTCCTAATAATATAAAATCTAAAAAACTATCCTAAAATAGTTGTCGACATTCCAACACTTCCCCTCAAGCTAGTAAAGAAATATCATCCATTCCTTATTTGGATATAATCATAGAGATATCATAATCATCAAATCCTTTTGAAAACACATGCAAATTGTTCCTTTGTAGCCATATAGGAAGTACGGATCAATTGGCTGCCTAATTTCTATTTTATAGAATAAATATCTATATCACTCCTATCATGTTCGTGACGACACGTTTCAGATCGGCGAAGAAAACGAAGAATGGAAGAAGAGGAAGCAAACAGAGAAGAAAAGGAAATGAACGGAATGGAAAAGAAGTGAGGAATCATGCAATTAAAGAAGGGAAAGGAATTGAATAGTAGAGAACTCAGAGGTCACTTGTGTTCTATAAAACAATGCGTATGAGGAAAGACAAAGCAAGTCCAAAAGAAGAAGAAGAAAGGAGAAAGAGAAAAGAGTAAGGGAAAGGAAGGGTGAGACTCAGCTACATGGAAGGCTCCCTTAGCATAGGAGACAACGTCGGTGACAAGCAGAGGAGGCGACGTCAGTAACAAACCGCGATCAAAGGAAAGAGTTATAAGTTTATTATTTAAATGTTTAACTTAAGTCCAGTTAATTCAAGTATTAAGGAAAGGTTAGAGTTTTAATTTTAAATGTATTGATGTATAAATTAATATTATTTAATATTTTCTTAATCAAACTTAAAGTTTAAAGTAATGAAATCTTAATAGTACGATACAATAATAATTGATAATTAAATTAAAATATAATAATTGAATACTTTATATTTTTATAGGTGATAATTTGATAGAAGTAATAGAAATTAAAAGCAAGCATATCGTCTATCATCGATGAGAATACTCAAATTGTTATACAATGATAATATTATTTTTTTCTCGATCAAATAAATTTTTTATTACTGTTATAATATTGTATACCCATGAATAAAGGTTCTAATGAATTTGTTCATATTGTAAAAAAGACTTGTGAGCTAAGTTTGTAGATCCTGAATCTTGCACAAAAATATTGAATGTTATGCAAGTGAGAATGAAATATTTATTATTAGAAAGTGTTTTTTTTTTTATGGCATGTTTATATTTGCATGATCTTATGATACTAGTGGGAGAACACTAACGTACCCGTGCACATATATAGAAAAGGACATTGATATCAAAGTACATTAAGTGGTATAATTTTAAAACAATGTTTCTGTGATAGTTGGACATATATAAAATGATATTGACATATTACTGATATAACAAGATTCATTGATAACATCTCATATGTTATTATTGATTTATTAAAAGTTTTAGGACGCATTTGCTTTCTTTTTTCTTGTATTATTATCGTTTAGGAGTATGAGTATTCATTGTCTTAATTAGTTTATTGTTATTTTTAAGCAAAATTTTCAGGTTAATTTAATTGATTAAAAGTTGAACGATATGAGGGATAATGTTTATAGAAGATACGGGTAACCAATAATGAAGTATTCTTAATTTTACTATTTTAATTTAGATTGATTAATGTCTTTTTCATTTCTTAATAGAAAACAAATATGGAAAAATTTAATTTTCATCGTCCGAACGCCTGTTCCCGTCTTCATTAATTCAAAGCCCTAGGCCGGGTCGTGACAATATTGTACTGGATAATGAGCAATATTGATGATTTTGCTGACACAACATAGCCTTATAAGCTCCTCCCATTTTATCTTGAGATTTTCAATGATGATATTCAACCACATGGCCCACACACACTTTCAGCATGATCCTAAACTCCCCTTCCACACTTGACTAATGTGCCACATTTTATTTCTTACTCCTCCATATAACCAGATTACCACCTCAGACCATGTAATAACCTGTGTGGAACATCTATCAACAAGAGATCTTGCAAAATTTGCATCAGTATAAGCTTCAAGAATCAGCATCTCATCTTTATTGAATAAAATTTCTTTTCTTGGATTAACATTTTGGTAATGGAGTGTCTGATTTGTAACTTGTAGGTGAACTTCTTTAGGGTTGTGCATGAACTAACTAACAACACTCACATCACAGATAATGTTGGGTCGAGTGTGTGTCAAATATATTAGCTCTCCAATCAAATTTTGAAACCCTTTATTATCTATTACCTTGTCATTATTCACCTCTCCAAATTTGTGATTGGGCCCAATCAAAGTTGAAGCAAGTTTATAGAATAAATTATCAGTTTTCTTCGAGAAGTTAATCACATACTTCTATTAGGAAACAAAAATACCTTGCCAAGGTCAAGCTACCGCTATCCCAAAGAAATATTTGAAGCTTCCCAAGTATTTGATTTCAAATTCCATTGCCAAGTAATTTTTTAAGGCCTCCTTTTCTTCTCATTATTCCTAAAAATAATTATGTTATAAACATATGCTAGAAGAGCGTGTTTGATGAATACTGTATGATCGCCTTGATTCTGCTTATACTTAATATTAAGCATCACATTTGTAAACTTATCAAAACAAGCTCCTGGAGACTACTTGACTTCATATAATGCCTTTTTCAATTTGCAAAACATTACTCCAAAGCTCAATGGATTCTCCATGTATATCTCTTCCTCTAATTTACCATGAAGGCATTCTTCACATCAAATTATTATAAATCCCAATTGAAATTTATAGCAAAGGATAAAAGAAGCCTCACTTTATTCATCTAAACCACTGCAGAAAAAAAAATCTATTGATTGTTCATTCGATATGTTTGTGTAGCCATTAACATTGTTGTGTATCTCTCTAGAGTCCCGTCTGAACTAGATTTCATGACAAACTTCCCACTCCTTATTTATTTTGTGACAGCTCAACTATTTCTCATGTGTTGTTCTTCTAAAGTGCCTCCATCTCTATTCTCATAATTTTTCTCTATTTCTCATCAGATAAAGCCACATATGAGGTATTAGGTATTGGGATGGATTTTAAGTTAACAAAGAAACTTCTGTGAGATGAAGAAAATATATGAAAAGACACTGATTGGCCAATGAATAACTTGGTTGTTTGGTGTTTTCTCTTTCCTTTTCGCTTTCCCTTTTATCAAGGCAATAAGTCAGTCATAATCATATGGAATAGGCGAGGAAATTAGAGTTATGCATGACCCTTTTTTCTAAAGGAGTAAGATTTGGACTTCATGACCACACGAAAATTTAGTTGATATAAGCTCAAAGTAAATACAATTTAATTATAGAAAAAGTTTAATGATGAAGATAAGTTAAGCTTAAGATAGGCCATATCACGTTTGGATATGTTGACAAAAATATATTTATGATACTGTGTAAGTGGGGCAAAAAATTGTCATTGGAGACGAGGATCTATAAAATAATTCAATAGAGATAATACTAAGTCCCGCCAAGGTTCTATTGAACTTCAGAGTTTACACCCTATGTTATGTTGTTTGGATTTTCAGCACATTATATTAAAATGGCCCATAAACCTAGACAATTATATATAACACAATCTGAAATTAAATGAAATAAAAAAGTAGAAAATAAAAAATTAAAAAAAATGATTTGATGAATGTAAATCAATATGCAATTAATTGAGTCATTAATTGACAAAATATACTAAGAAAAACTACATGTACAATAAAATTTTAACTTTCTATGCAAGGATTTCTTTAATTTTCAATGTTATAGCGATGCACTTATCATATGTATCCAATTTATGTTTATGTTATGTCTATTCATGAGAGTATGCATGTTGTTTATTATTCTTTAATATTTGTGTTGTGTATTATATTTTTCTATTTTGATAAGTCATATAGTTCACTAAAATGCTATAAACATTTCTATAGATAAAGAAAAAGAGAAGGAAGAGGCTGAGTAGAATCGGTATAAATTGTGATTATATTTTATTATAAAGCTATTATAAGACAAAATTTTGAAGTATGAAATAAAACGAAGCTTATATTTTTATAAAAAATTTGGTACATTTTAAATGCTTTATAGATATATTTAAATAAAATATTTTTAGCAGTTTCCGCTAAATTTGACTCGTTGATTTTATTGAATATATGTGAAGTGGAGCAATGTATTATGTGTTATTTCAGGAGAATTTAGATGATTGTCTCTCATTCTATCCTTACTAGTAAATACCAAAATAGAATTTGAATTATATTCAGTTAGCTGAATCTCACTCACCGATTTTACATCCTGTGTTGATTTAAGGAGAGATAATAATGGGGCGTGACAAGTCGGATACTAGCAACGTGAGATTTCTATTGTTTTTTAATAGGTCAACACAATGAAAACAAACTTATTTTACTATAAAAATATAAATAAACAAAATGACTCATTATATATTAATTAGAAAAATTTTACGTACCACCTTTCAATACTGCATGCCTTAATTTTTTTTTTTCAAATCAATCACCATTTTCTCTTCATTCTCCTTTTTCTCTTTTAAATTTGGAAAAGAATGCTAAGCAATTCTTATCTTGAAAAAACTACTGCCAACTTTGTTTAATCTCAACATAAATTTTAATAGAAATTAAAAGAAAATGTTACTGAATTTAATAACTGCATAAAAAGTGAAAAATATTTACAAGCTTTCACAAGAAGCAGACAAGGACCGTTCATAAAAACTCTAGTATATACAGTTAAAGGTGGAGAGAATACCTGATTAAATTCATTTGCATTAAATAAACTCAACCATGAAGGCGCTATGAGATCAATAAGCCCACGATAAAATGCATTTGCTGATGCAAGCATCTGAAAATCAATATTTTGAACAAATAATAAATATATGCATATTAGAAATGATTACATACTCAATGAAATGACGGACTAGATGACATACTTGCCAATTGAGCTTATAATCAGCAATCGCATGGATATATTGTAGCTTATTCTCATTTGTGACCAAAACATTCCTACCATCAGGTCTAAGCTCTCTCACTATCCTCTTTCCACAAACCTCTTCAGTCACTGTAAAATCTAATGACAATTCTGCCACATCACCATCATAGTGCTGTTCACAAATCATATTTTGTACATCCGCAAAGCAATTAGAGGAATTAATATAATCAATTCAATCATAATTTGCAAATTGGAAATAATACCAGCTTAAAGATGATCTATGAGATTTCACTACTAGCAAAGCACAAAAAAGTAAAAGCTTGTGAAAGAATGAAACTCAATCTAAAATCCAGTTCTTTGTGGAAAGCATCAACTAAAAGCAAGCAAAAGCTAAAATTTGGAAAAGCATCAAATTCAGATTCCATTAAAATACCACAAATCTTACCTCAACTAAAGAAACATTAACCAGATATCCATTTGATGAAAAAGAAGTAAAGTGAATTTGGAATTTCAAACAAGTGTAGCTTACAGGATGACAAAACCGTCCCAGGAATGAGAATCACCTCATGTTGTTCCGAAATTACAAAAACTGCACAAGGCCATACCCAATATAAAAAAGCTGCACGAGCCACATTGTGATAACACTATTATTATCACCCTACTCAGATTAGCCATATCCCAACAATATAGATTAGCGTTTTAAATCCTTGAAATTCTTACCGTACTAGCAAAGCCTGATAAATGGAAATATTGGATCATCCTATTTCTTTTAAGTGAAGATACTTTAGCCAAATAAACTGCTTGTACAACAATGGATGGAAAGCATAAGACAATATTAAAATAGCAAACATACCACCAAACCATTGACAAGGCATCTGCATATCATAGCAATCATCATTAGCATTATAAAACTTGTCCCATCACCTACAAAGTATTTCTCTCTCCCACCTTATTAGCGCATATTCTACTTTCTACTGCACATGGTCAAACACAAGTTTTTCACCCATAAGATAATCTCAAATAGGCATCATTCTCCATTATACTCATTTTGCAATCCATCCTAAAATTCTCATCAGTGACACATGTAGCTGGTTGCCAATCAATTCTTTTGTTGATAATGTAGCGCAAAGATCCCCATAATATAGCCAATTTAATGTAATTTAACAAAAAAACTTCAAATCTTCACAATATTATCTTTACTATAATTGTATCTTAAAAGTATATTCCCTTTTTAATCACCCAGCTACGACTCAATGAAATATATAGTTATCCATCCCCGTTCGTACATGAATTTGGTCCTGAATAAAGTAACTTAACATTGGGATATTTCTTAGCCTCCATCACTAAAGAAAAATGGATATTAATACATATACATAATGATCGGACATTATATACTCAATTTCTATAATGCCGTAAGCCTGTTCTACTCTAAAATTACATCAATTGTGTTTCAACAACTACAAAAATATTTCATTTTTAAGGAATAATGTTATTTGAAAATAACATATGCCAAGGTTGCACTTTTTAAATCCCATTGCCTAAGCATCTTCCATTTAGAATGGCATGCGAAATAATAATAAATTTTATAAATTGAAATAAGAGCTGCTATATAGCATGGACAGGAATACTAAAACAAAATTAAAACCATTTTAGAAAAAAAGACACAGGGCTCAGGGAAGGACCAGCCAGTCCTCTAGGGAGCCTTCCCCTTCTTCCTTTCCCCTTTTCTTATCTTTCTCCTCCTCCTTCCTTCCTCACCTTTCCTTTCTCTTCCCCTCAATCTTTCCTTCCAAAGCACTTTCATATTTTACATTCTTCCTAAAGTCTAAAATCTAAAATCATAATTATATTTTATTCTCCTTTCTTATTTAAATCCTTTCTCATTTTAAATCATTTCTTAAAATCTGAAAATCTGATAATATTTTATTTTCCTTCTTTATTTTTATTACCTAAAAGAAGTATAGCCTCTTTATAAATATGGGATGATGTGCTTAGAGTTAGGGAGTCTTGTTTTGATATCTGAATTCAGGTTTTAGCTTGGTATTTCCCCTTCGAGGGCTGTATCCGAAGTCGAGATAGTACTCCGGCTGTCCCTCGTCCGAGGTGGTGATCGCCTCTACGGGTCCAGGTGGTGCTCTGGCTGTAGCTCCACCCCGTCGAAATATTTATATATTCTTCCAACCTTGCCGCTGCTGCTCCTTGACTCCAACACCCCCAGCAACTTCCAAACTTCCCCCTTACCCTTTCATGCTGCAGTCCAGCCTCCTTGCACCCAACCAGCTGCAGCCCAGCTTCTTCCTCCCTCCAAACTGCTGCCAGCCTTCTCCCAACCAGGCCGCAGCTCTCCATTACTGCAGCCAGCCTTCTCCCAACCAGGCCGCAGCTCTCCATTATACTCCCAGCAGGCTGTCGCTGCCCCTTGCACCTTGCAGGCCACTGTCCAACCTCCTCCCTGCACCCAACCAGCTGCAGCCCAGGTTCTTCCTCCCTCCAACTTGTTGCCAGCCTTCTCCCAACAAGGCCGCAGCCCTCCATACTCCTCCCTGCACCGAACCAACTGCAGCCAGGCTTCTTCCTGCAGGTTCCCTGCAGGCCAACCTTCTTCCACAGCAGCCCACCATTCTCCGGCCTTCACCGCAGCCTCAATCCAGCCTCCAACAACGTTCCTGCTTCTCTCCAGCTACTGTTTGACGTCTTTACTATTGATGATCTGCTGTCCTACTTCTTCCATAGCTACCTGCCATTCCTCTATCCTTCACCACAGCCGCCAATCCAGCCTCCCCTCGCCTGAATCCCTCCTCATCAAACGTGTTGTGTCTAATTTGTTAAGCATCAGTTGTAATTCTTTGTTTTGGGCTTTGGCTTTCGTTATTTCGAGACTTCATCGTAACAATATTTTAAGTGAGTAATAGAATTGTGTCTTGCCTCGTGGTTTGGATTCCAATATCAAAAATCAATAACAATCAAGTTTATGTTTAAAGAAAATGATAATGTTAAGAATAAATGGCAAAGGAACTAAAAAGCATTGAAATGAATGTACTAACGAGGCAGAAAAGACCCTATGGTGCACAATTGCATAAAATAAAATTCGGTGAAGTGGGAATGAAAGAAAAGTAGATTATCATCAATAAGATGTATAGATAGAATCATTATGAAAGGCATTGGATTCAAAAAAATAGAGCAACGATGATTTCAATTAAAGATGCCTATAATGACTTCCGTAAACTCAAGCCAAATTGGCATGCAGTACTCAAAATAACTGAACAAATAAGGCTTCATAAGCAGTCCTTAAAATAAGTTAAGCTAGGCGTAATGGTAATTATGATGTTATATGTTAGCTATTTTAGAACCTTTTTATTATTCTTATCAAGCATTGCCGATGTTGTTAACTCCATTTTACACAATTTTTCACACAGTGTAGGTTTGCAGCAATGGTACTTTTGATTTGTACCTCTATTTTGTACCTATGAAATTAATCAGTTGTAATCATTTTAATAAATATTACATAGTTTTATCATGCATATTCTCCTAAATACCTGCTGATACAGGAGTTACAAATCATACTGAAAGAGAAAGAACAGCTAACATGACACAAACTCACAATAGAGCTCGATCCATGGGTGGTGGAAGTCAGCTAGGTGGTTAGGGAGCGAAGATAGATGGCTGACATGGGTTGTAGGTGGTTGGAACAACAAAAAAAAGGGGCTGAAAGCACATTGGCAACAAAGCGGAGGGCTAGGACGGCCAGGGCACCAAGTGTGGTGGTAAGTGGAGCAGCTAGTCAAGGTGGGAAAGGCTGGAACAGCCAGGGGAGGGAAATAAAACAGCAGATGTGTTGATTTCCGGATGACAACAGCATCACAGACAGCGACACGAGGGAGGGAACAGTGGCGGAAGTGTAGGTGGATGGCTGGAACTGCGCTAGTCAAGGTGGGAAAGGCTGAAACAGCCAGGGGAGGGAAAAAAAACAGCAGATGTGTTGATTTCCGGATAACAACAGCATCACAGACAGCGACACGAGGGAGGCAACAGTGGCGGAAGTGTAGGTGGATGGCTGGAACTGAAATGGCAGCAAAGAGGAAAAAGGAAAAGGCGATGATGGTGGCTAGAACTGCAGAAAACATAAATCGAAATGTTGTTCGACTGCAGTGAGATATGCCGATCGGGAGCGACATGGAGAGAATATGGAAGGATATAGGGAAGTTAATCACCATTTCGGGAGAGAGATACAGTCATAGCATCACTCAATCCCTCGGATGCAGCCCTTGAAGGGAGAAACGGAAGTCGGCGGTTGTACTAAACAAACTCACGTCAAAAACTAAACTTAGAACAACAGGGATACAAGTATATAATAAGAGGATAACTAGTAGTGGCCCAAGAGGACCGACCGACTACTCGAAAGGGAGAACCTAGACTGGTTCGGTCCAGGTGGAGGAACGGGTGGCACGGAAAGATCGTGTGCGGCACTTGTTGCATTAGCGAGGGCCTGAGCACCTCCGTGTTGGGCATGGCGCCCCCACTTCATTCTCCCGAGGTTGAGTGGACTAGCACGAACCAGTCCAGCCTCCCTGCTGGAGCGAACCATGCAGATCAACCCAATTTCCGCCCCTCCTCATCTCAGGCCTTAATTTCTCCCTACCAAATCCTTTCGTTTCTACTTGGAGTGAATTTCAAGTTTTTTGTCTATATCTTACATTCTTGTTTAATCCGTACCTATTTCTCCACTTACCCAATTTAGGCCTCACTTCCATATTATTTATAATTGTCGTGTGCTCATTACAAAAGAGTGCTTGATCATTTTCTAATTTCAGGTGTGTCATCCAAGCATTCCCTCTTCTAGAGTTGTATCCGACGGCGAGCAGTGTTAAGTTTGTATCTCTCCCAAGGTAGTGTGTATCTCCACTTTGGTCCTTCCTCCCCCTATCAGTCACAGATGCCTTCCTCTGCACAGAAAGGCCGCTAGCCCCTTTCCCCGCTTTCCATTGCCAAACGCACTCCCTCAACCCTCCACAAAAAGGTTGTTGCTCCCCTTAGGAATCAACTCAGCTGATCGCCAACCGTATTTGCGCCACAGACGAGCCTCGGATCTCTTTTCGGTTTGCTCCCAGCTATTCACAGACTCGTCGAGCCCTTCTCCACCCAGGTCAGCCGCACAACACCAGCCCCTGTCGGGTCGTCCGCCTCAACCAGGCATTCGAGCGCCCCCTTTCTGTCGCTTTCAGGTTCATGTCTATTGCCTCTATTGATTTGCGTCGCTACCAACCTTCCAATCTAGTATTCTCAAATTTCCCGAGGATCGTTCAGCTCTTCCATAACACTTGTCGTACCCTGACGTCACGCCCACAACTTCCTCCGTTCACCGGATCTACTGTCATCATTTGAGAGGCTTGTTTCTGTCTTTTGTTATTTCGCTTCTGCAATTTGCATTATCATTATCTGTGTTGTGATATTGTTGTTGTAGCGCCGTCCTTGCACCCCTTTTGAAAATCAGCAATAAAATTGTGTCATTTGTGTCGTGGTATGGGTTAACTCTGATATCAGGGGAACTTCGAACGCATAAAGTTTCTGCCTCCTCACAGTAGTCAGGTCGGCCTTGCTGAAGGTATTAGGAATAACATAATCTCCTGAAAAGTCAATCATGTATGTGATGACATTTCATAACATGTCTTTATAAATAAAATATGTATCCTCTTCTGGCATATCATAAGTTGGAGCTGCATATAGATGTAGGTTCCTGCAATGTAACTCTCGAGCCATTAAGTCGGAAACCTTCTTTTACGTTTTGTATTCAGTGGAATGTAGCTGATAAACAAATATGTGGGGAAAAATCAACTCTAGGAAGGAATATAAGGTAGACTGCGCCAGTCTCACTAGCAACCACTGAAGAGAGATGTTTTCTTCTTCAGTGATAGAACTTGGATCCCATTGAAGAATTATCTTCCCCATCAAACTCCCAAGATAATTTTTGAAGTTGTGATTAATCCTTCATGTTTAGACATATGATGGTGAGGACACTGTTGAACTAAATCTATATCTGAAGAACTCTATCTAATCTTTCAAACGTGACACAAAAGAAACTTGTTTCTGACATGATGGACCTCCCTCAGTAGAGAAACCCCATGAAGGAGTATATAAATTTAAAAGTCAGAATTTCTCTTATTTTGGGTTGTCATGTCTCTAGTGTCAGTTCCATGAACTCCAGCCTAATTTGGTTGGAGACTCACTCATGGGCTCAGCTAGAACTATGTGCATTTTTTCCTCACCAGTTGGAGGCTGATAATCTTTTGTGTCATCACCTTCTTCAGTGTCTATTATGTCGTTACTTATTTTTTCAACAACACCCTACTCTATAAAATAGAAAATTCCTCTAGTTGTGTAATCTAATTCAATATGCCCAAATCAGTGGTACTTGAAAACAGTTCATGAAGAGGACAACTTTAGGGATACTAGTTTGCTACACCTGTTCTCTACATTGAATCATCTTTTCCTCAAGCGAGTAGGTTTGGGTATTCCCCTGGGTGTACTCTAGTTGTAATATCCTGAGGATTAACTCTTCCTGTGAGATGTGGTGATCTTCCGGTTATGTGATCTCTCCATTTTTTAAGCTGAGGTTTGGACAACTGGCCTATAGTGAATTAGTAGGTACTGGCGTTGCATCTACTATTTCATCTCAGATCAGTTAGTGTTCTTGTCTTTCCCTCGTGCTATTATATGTATTTTTAATTTGCCACCAGAATAATGTATTATTCTTTAACATGTTGGCGGACTGTTTCACCATTCTGTTTGGTGGGACTTCCTGACACTCAAAGACACATTAAATTGTTCAGAACCACTGGAAGAACTCATCATGGTCCATGTAGTCATCAAAATGACGCCAATCTACATTTACTTCAAAATTTTCTTTTTTAAAATATTTCAGGTCATATCTTCAAGGTAGAGGTCCTTTATTTTTAGAATATGCATGGTTGAAGAGATTTGCTTCATTCCTTTGATCTAGTAAGTCACCGTTGTGCCTATAGATGACCCATCTGGATTGCCTCATCTCGAAGGTACCAAGCCTCTGTTAAAGTTGGTGGGATTCCCACTGCGATTATCTCCTTGGCAACATGACTAGGTTTTGGGTGTGGGTGGGTGAAAGGAGGTGTGTAAGGGTGATATTAGGTGAGAAAGAAAAATTTTAGGTGGAGGTAGAGTTAGATATTAGTGAATGCTAGAAACCCTAAGATAGTTAACCCAAACAACAATAAAAAAGCTAATTAGGTCATTACAGGTCAAGTTGGCACTGCATTTTCGCTGCGGCACAGCCAATTGTCGTTGTCTCCGTTGTTCAGCAAGTTTAACTAAACGCGTCTGATACGCCACATTGTTTGAGGGGCGGGCAATATTATTATTATAAAGCCAATTAGTTCATTACGGGTCAGTTGGCACTGTATTTTTGTTGCGGTGCAGCCAATTGTCCTTGTCTCTATTGTTTAGTATGTTTAATTAAACACGCCTGATAAGCCACACTGCATGAGGTGTGTGGCTTTTTCCGCGTTTGTTGGTTTGCTACTACTCTCGTGCTCCTCCCGCTCAGCCTCGTCCCGCAAGCTCTCTGTCTGGGTTTTTTCTCTTACTCCTTTCCTTCATTCGATGACATCTGTGATGAGGGTTTCCCAGTGTTTGTTTCCTTCTTCCTCCAGTATCCTCTACCCTCATAAATTATTCGTGGATTTGCTCTATTAGGCGTATGATTTGCACATAGATTTTCTTTTTTAGGATTTTTACATACATAGCACCGATGACATCCTTTTTTTCTCTATTTTTTGAAGGCTACAACTTCCTATTTTCTTTGTGCTCTGTGATTTTAGTTGGATTTTGGTATGTTCGATTTGTGGCCTTTGGTTGGTATATACATAGTGTTTGTTCTGCTATGTTGGTTTTGAATTTATTGGTATAATTACATACCTATCACCTAAAAAGATGATTTGTGTTTTGCTCTACCCGGTATCATTTTGATATTAAAGTGTAAATTTGAGAAATAAATACAAGTTGGTGTTGAATTTTTTAATAGCAAACTTATGGTTGCTATGTATTATATTAATATGGATTGGAATTTTATCAAAAATTTTGATATTTGAGTGAGAATTTGAGAAATGGATGATAGTTGGTGGTGGATTTGTTAACAATAATGTTTCAGGTGTTGTGTATGATACGGATATGGATTGAGAGTTTATCATGAATTTTGATTTTTGAGTAAGAGTTCAAAAAATGGTTGCAAGATGGTTTAGCATCTGTTAACAGCAACGTTTTGGGTGTTGTGTGTGTTATGAACATGGATTGGGGATTTATCATGAATTTTGATTTTTGAGTAAAAATTTGAAAATTTGTTGCAAGATGGTTTAGCATTTGTTAACAGGAATGTATATGGTGTTGTGTATATTCGTTTTCATGAAGAATGGATGAAGGGTGGTATATTTTATTGTTTCGGTGTTGTGTATGTTGTGAATATGGATTGGAGATTTATCATGAATTTTGATTTTTGAGTATAAATTTGAAAATTTGTTGCAAAATGATTTAGCATTTGTTAACAGCAATGTATCTGGTGTTGTGCATATTTTGTTTCATGAAGAATGGACGAAGGGTGGTATATTTTATTATTTTAGTGTTGTGTATATTTTGTTGTATGGTTTTTTTTCATGGCAATGATATGCCCTTTGATTTCATGGATGAAAAATGGCATGTTTAGTTGTGTATATTTCATGGTTATTGGACTTCATAATAAAAAAGCTCATGTTACAAAGTGAGTCCCAATTTGTATTTTGATTTTAGTGTTTCTCTTGAGCTTTCAAAATCTGACGCCACTATTTGTTTGGTGTGGAGTTGGTAAAATGGTGTGGTGAGGGGGCGGTGGTATGGTGTGTGGATGTGGTGTGTAGGGTGGTGGCATGTTGTGTGGAGGTGGTGATGTGTGGTGTAGGGGTGGTGGTGTGTAGATGTGGTGTGTAGGATGGTGATGTGGTATGGAAGTGTGGTATGTGGTGTGGGGGTGGTGGGTTGTGGTGTGGAGAAGGCTGTGTTTCGTGTGGAACTAGTGGTGTGCGGTGTGGGGGTGGTGGGGTGTGTATGTACTGTGCGGTGTGGATTTTGTGGTGTGTGGTGTGGGGGCAGTGGTGATGAAAATATGACAATGTTATTTTTCTATGAGTTGTGGTAATTAATTTTTATGTCAAATATTTATGTTGTTTAACTCTTTTTATACTAGTAATACAATGGTTAAGACCAAGGTACTTGGTTCATCTGATATGTGGGATAATGAAGTTGAACTAATATTTTGTGACATCTGCCCTAAGAAGATGGAAACACGAAATAGGCCTACAACTTATTTTACAAGGAGGGCTGGTAAAATATTATGAAATAGTTCAAGGAAAATACGTAAAAGGAATATGATATGATGTAATTGAAAAATAAGTGGGATCAATTAAACAAAGACTGAAAATTTTGGACGAAATTGAAACGAGGATCCATGAAATTGGGTTAGGATCCAACAAAGCGGACAATTGATGCTTCAGAAAAATTGTGAGATGAGAGATTTGAGATAAAAATAGATCAAACCTAGATAATATGTTTTTTTTTACCTGAAATATATAAACATATCCAACCATCAAGTTGCAGGTGGTGCCAACTCCAAAAAAATTCAAATTTAATTGCATTAACCCTGAGCTAGAAGAGAAGTTGGACTGTATGTTTAGTGGAGTCGTGGCAATGAGCGATTATGCATAAACCCCTAGTGAGCGAATGTTTGTGGGCATAACTGAGAATTTGGATGTTAAACAAACAACTAACTCCAACGAAGGGCCCAACCCAAACCTCAATAAAGTTGAATCCACTAGTCGATCAAAGCGTCCAAAATTGAGAAAAAGAAAAAAATGGGTTGTTTTCATCATAAGCCAAATCATACAATTAGTGGCTTCATGCAACAATGACCCTAGGACAACACAAGCAAATGTCATCAGCAAGGAATGCGAATTCTGGAGGCAACTCTAGAAATTTATAACATAACGTTATATTTGTTCACCATGAAGTTGTTGGACCCAACCCGTGGATAGTTCTTTATGACGATGACCCATGACTATAGGGTCAATTATTTGCGTATTTTTATGACAGCAATGACGCTTGAATTCCATTATTTCTCATTGGACTATTTGTATTTGTTTTACATTAAGAGAATTTGGTTCTTTTTCTTTGGATTGTTCTTTTTCTATGGGACAGTTAATCTTGCGTTGAATGTTTGTTTTATCATCACAAACTTTCTTATTTGGTTTTCTGAGTTCATTTTTTATTATTGCTTTACTAGGGAATAGTGTGATAGTGGCCAATTCGGTGATTATTATGTGTTACATGAATAAAGCGCTTGTCAAACATGGATTCACATAGACAAACACAGAAGGAGAATTGCAGCTAGGGTGTGTTCCCCTCTTTTTCAGTGCTATGTTTTTTTTTGAGACTCTACAGGATGTTTTTTTTAGTGGCATTCATATATAACACATATGAGCTCGGCATTACGTGGTTTGACGACAACAAAGAACTTCTTTTAAGAGGTCTGTTGTCTTTTTGTAGTGACAGATTCATTGGTTTATGATATGTTCTCTAGGACCTTAGAGTTTAATAAAACTTGTATTGGTTAAGTATACTATTTTTTCTGCTAATACTGCATGTAACGATTTGTGCTTTGTTGTTTTAAATCTTCAAAAAAGATGAGCTTGAAGACATCTGGTACTTCCAGAGGATTGTACTGCTACTATGGGCTAATCATGCTCCTTGATTACTTCGTGACAATTGCAGCTACGGGAGAATTTTATAAGTGTCTGAGGAGAAGACAAGAAAGCTATGACTCCCTTAGGTAAACAGATGGGTGGAGGAATTGATAGTCGATAGTGATCAAGGCGTGGCAAGTTTCCTTGGAAGACGGCTTATCTCGTGACATAAGTCAAGTGCATTTTAAAAATAATGAAATCACAATATTAATTGTAATTGTAATAGTTTATTTGTAAAATGTTGATTATCGTGTAACACTAAATAGAACGCAATGGAAAAAAAGGATTCATGTAGTCGACCCCACGTGGTGGGATTAAGGGTGGTTTGTTGTTGTTATTGTGTTATAGTGTTGTGAGGTGTCTGATTTTGTTTTGTAATATTCAAACTACATTTTGACAAATTTTGCTTTTATTAATTTTCTAATATAAACAGTTCTGTTATAAACAACACTATAGCACAGAGCAAAAAAATCATTTATTCAGAAACAACATCCTGTAAAAAATAAACAGACAATCGGCTACTCCCCAACAACTTCCTATCATAGTTATCGTGTATTAGCTTTTTAAAAAGTTGTAACTGCCCCAAACATACCCTACAATTCACACGCTGAAAGAGACATAACAACAAACAAGACACAAACTCACAATAGAGCTTGATCCATAGGTGGCGGAGCTCGGCTAGGTGGTTGTGGAGCAGAGATAGATGGTTGAATTACGTTGGAAATTGGAACAACAAAAAAGGGGATAGAATTGTGTTGGCAGCGATACCGAGGGCTAGGAGAGCGACAACAACAAGTGGAGCAGCGAGGCACGGTGGGAACGGCTGAAATGGCCAAAAAACAGCAGGTGTGTTGTTTCCAGGCTGACAACTTTACTGATAGTTGGACAACAATCGAAACAGCGAGACGAGGGAGGGAATAGTGGCAACACCGAAGGTGGAGTGGCTGGAACTGCGATGGCAACGAAGAGAAGAGAGGAGAAGGCGATTGCAATGGCTAGAACTGCAGAAAACAACAATTGAAATGCTATTACGAGTAGTTGTCAGCTGCAGCGAGATACAGTCACCAGGAGCGATGTGGGAGGATATGGAAGGGGATAGTGAAGACAATCACCACATTGGGAGAAATACAGTCATAGCGCTACTTAATCCCACGGATATAACCCTTGAAGGAAGAAATAGACGTCGACAGCTGTTCTAAACAAACTTCCACTAAAAACTAAACCCAGAACATCATGAAGACAAATATACAATAAGAGGATAAATAAGAGTGGCCGAAGATGACCAACCGACTCCTTAGAAGGGACAAAACTAGACTGGTTATGTCTGGGCAAAAGAA
>NW_018164444.1:75346340-75348703 GCF_001263595.1 Phalaenopsis equestris
GGTCATTTGACATGGCTAACCTAGCCCAAACCTAACATATTCATTAAATGTGACCTAACCACCCTAAAGTCACCAAATTAACTCCACCACAGTCATTAGTTGGACTTAGTCACCAGTAAAAACACCATGAAATCACCTAAATCAGGACATGAATCAAGCCATGGACCAAAGGTCTCCAAAGGTCTCCCAAATAAAGGGATATTATTTCCAAAAATGCATGTGCTTAAGATATCCTTACCAAAATTAGGTATTATTGCACTAAATTGTTGTGACATATTTCCCTGGGTTCCCTGAACTCCTAACCACCTCCCCCTGGCCGGTCGGCTAGCCTAGTGGCCGAAAAAGCTCAAAACCGAGAGCCACGCCCATGGTATCTCACCCAAATCAACCTGAGAGCCACCCCATGGCCATTTTTATAAAAACTCACCTCCACAACCATGGGAGGTGTGCTGAAATTTCCTTAGAGAGGCCTCTCCAAAATTCTCATAAAGCTTCCCTAAGATCCCCTCAGTGCATTCCAACTATTTTCCCCTATCAATTCCCATTGTCGGAGCTCAAATTTGAGCTTGAAACCTTGCCAGAAACCAGGATAGAGCTCATTACACCTCCACACTCCACCAAACTCAAATTAACTCTACCCACATCTTCACAACCAAGAAAGAAGCCAAAGCCCCATAAAATCCCCCTTCCACAGAGCCTCTACCATAGCTCTAGACCAACACCCAAATCCAGCCGAGCTAGGCCTTACACCAAGACCAGAGACTCAATCCCTAGTCTCCTTGGACCCCAACGAACGTGCCAAGACTCTCTGATTGAAGCTACACTTCTCAGAGCAAAGGTATAAAACCTCACCTCCTCCTGAGCCTATTTCGATTCTCCATTTGCTTAGAGTTAATTTCTTGATTACCGTATGGATGTGTTCGTCTCACTTAGACGAGTCCATAGGATCAAACCCGAAGTGGTTTAGTTGAGTCTAGGCTGAGATATTAGGATTTTTGTGTGGACGGTCACGGGATCACTCTATTGGGGACGATGACGGGGAGTCGTTTGATCAAGCGTGTATCAAATGGACGGAGGAGATCAAGCCGAACAACGCTTCAAAACATAACCATAACCCCCGGGTCGAGTCAGCAGCAACGTGGATGGCGGCGTCCAACCAGAGCGCGTCACGCGTGCCTTTGGAGTTGCCGAGGATCTAGTCAGCATGCGCTATTTAAATAGATAAATAGAGATTTTTCCTATTTATTTAAATACCCTAACTTCAAAAATTCATATCTTGGTGTAGAAAAATCACAAAAATACAATAAAAATATCATCTTGCTCAATGAACAGAGTAGAACAATGTGAAAATTTATTGAAGTCTCTTTGATGAATATTTTATTTTTAATTAATTAAATACTGATTTGAATCTTTTGATTCTCCATGCATATTGACACATCGCCTTGACTTGAAATTTTAGCATGTTGTAGCCTCTGCAGGGGAAACATTCTCTGATTTTTTCAAAGTCAGAGGAGGTCCCTAGACAGAAGATCCCAGTTTTCAAGTCTATGTGCATTATTTATTTAAAATAATCATGGAAATTAACATGTTGCTTAGAAAATTCTAAGAAAATTTTGAAAGGTCCACCATGACCAGAGAAGCCTTTGGAAATAATTTCATGGGTCAAGTCATTTAAAATACACTTAATTTTCACAAGCCCTAAATCACTAAGATAATTAATTTTGAAAGATATAAACACTTAAATGACTTAATTTTTGATCTCCACTGTTATTTATGATCCAGAGAACTCACCATAAAAAAATTTAAAAATTAAATTAACTCTTTAGAGCCTCTACCCACACCTTCACAACTAAGAAAGAAGCCAAAGCTTCATAAAATCTCCCTTCCACAGAGCCTCTACCATAGCTCTAGACCAACACCCAAATACGGCCGAGATCTAATTCATACCTAGGCCTTACACCAAAACCAGGGAATCAATCCCTAGTCTCCTTGGACCCCAAAGAACGTGCCAAGACTCTCTGATTGAAGCTACACTTCTCAAAGCAAAGGTATAAAACCTCACCTCCTCCTGAGCCTATTTCGATTCTCAATTTGCTTAGAGTTAATTTGATTGCTTGATTACCATATGGATGTGTTCGTCTCACTTAGACAAGTCCATAGGATCAAACTCGAAGTGATTTGGTTGAGTCTAGGATGAGATCTTAGAGTTTTTGTGTGGACGGTCACGGGATCACTCTATCAGGGACGATGACGGGGAGTCGTTTGATCAAGCGTGTATCAAATGGACGGAGGAGATCAAGCCGAACAACGCTTCAAAACATAAACCGCGGGTCGAGTCAGCAGCAACGTGGATGGCGGCGGCC
>NW_018164444.1:75358213-75385060 GCF_001263595.1 Phalaenopsis equestris
CGAAGAGAAGAGAGGAGAAGGCATCTGATATGTGGGATAATGAAGTTGAACTAATATTTTGTGACATCTGCCCTAAGAAGATGGAAACACGAAATAGGCCTACAACTTATTTTACAAGGAGGGCTGGTAAAATATTATGAAATAGTTCAAGGAAAATACGTAAAAGGAATATGATATGATGTAATTGAAAAATAAGTGGGATCAATTAAACAAAGACTGAAAATTTTGGACGAAATTGAAACGAGGATCCATGAAATTGGGTTAGGATCCAACAAAGCGGACAATTGATGCTTCAGAAAAATTGTGAGATGAGAGATTTGAGATAAAAATAGATCAAACCTAGATAATATGTTTTTTTTTACCTGAAATATATAAACATATCCAACCATCAAGTTGCAGGTGGTGCCAACTCCAAAAAAATTCAAATTTAATTGCATTAACCCTGAGCTAGAAGAGAAGTTGGACTGTATGTTTAGTGGAGTCGTGGCAATGAGCGATTATGCATAAACCCCTAGTGAGCGAATGTTTGTGGGCATAACTGAGAATTTGGATGTTAAACAAACAACTAACTCCAACGAAGGGCCCAACCCAAACCTAAATAAAGTTGAATCCACTAGACGATCAAAGCGTCCAAAATTGAGAAAAAGAAAAAAATGGGTTGTTTTCATCATAAGCCAAATCATACAATTAGTGGCTTCATGCAACAATGACCCTAGGACAACACAAGCAAATGTCATCAGCAAGGAATGCGAATTCTGGAGGCAACTCTAGAAATTTATAACATAACGTTATATTTGTTCACCATGAAGTTGTTGGACCCAACCCGTGGATAGTTCTTTATGACGATGACCCATGACTATAGGGTCAATTATTTGCGTATTTTTATGACAGCAATGACGCTTGAATTCCATTATTTCTCATTGGACTATTTGTATTTGTTTTACATTAAGAGAATTTGGTTCTTTTTCTTTGGATTGTTCTTTTTCTATGGGACAGTTAATCTTGCGTTGAATGTTTGTTTTATCATCACAAACTTTCTTATTTGGTTTTCTGAGTTCATTTTTTATTATTGCTTTACTAGGGAATAGTGTGATAGTGGCCAATTCGGTGATTATTATGTGTTACATGAATAAAGCGCTTGTCAAACATGGATTCACATAGACAAACACAGAAGGAGAATTGCAGCTAGGGTGTGTTCCCCTCTTTTTTCAGTGCTATGTTTTTTTTGAGACTCTACAGGATGTTTTTTTTAGTGGCATTCATATATAACACATATGAGCTCGGCATTACGTGGTTTGACGACAACAAAGAACTTCTTTTAAGAGGTCTGTTGTCTTTTTGTAGTGACAGATTCATTGGTTTATGATAAGTTCTCTAGGACCTTAGAGTTTAATAAAACTTGCATTGGTTAAGTATACTATTTTTTCTGCTAATACTGCATGTAACGATTTGTGCTTTGTTGTTTTAAATCTTCAAAAAAGATGAGCTTGAAGACTTCTGGTACTTCCAGAGGATTGTACTGCTACTATGGGCTAATCATGCTCCTTGATTACTTCGTGACAATTGCAGCTACGGGAGAATTTTATAAGTGTCTGAGGAGAAGACAAGAAAGCTATGACTCCCTTAGGTAAACAGATGGGTGGAGGAATTGACAGTCGATAGTGATCAAGGTGTGGCAAGTTTCCTTGGAAGACGGCTTATCTCGTGACATAAGTCAAGTGCATTTTAAAAATAATGAAATCACAATATTAATTGTAATTGTAATAGTTTATTTGTAAAATGTTGATTATCGTGTAACACTAAATAGAACGCAATGGAAAAAAAGGATTCATGTAGTCGACCCCACGTAGTGGGATTAAGGGTGGTTTGTTGTTGTTATTGTGTTATAGTGTTGTGAGGTGTCTGATTTTGTTTTGTAATATTCAAACTACATTTTGACAAATTTTGCTTTTATTAATTTTCTAATATAAACAGTTCTGTTATAAACAACACTATAGCACAGAGCAAAAAAATCATTTATTCAGAAACAACATCCTCTAAAAAATAAACAGACAATCGGTTACTCCCCAACAGCTTCCTATCATAGTTATCGTGTATTAGCTTTTTAAAAAGTTGTAACTGCCCCAAACATACCCTACAATTCACACGCTGAAAGAGACATAACAACAAACAAGACACAAACTCACAATAGAGCTTGATCCATAGGTGGCGGAGCTCGGCTAGGTGGTTGTGGAGCAGAGATAGATGGTTGAATTACGTTGGAAATTGGAACAACAAAAAAGGGGATAGAATTGTGTTGGCAGCGATACCGAGGGCTAGGAGAGCGACAACAACAAGTGGAGCAGCGAGGCACGGTGGGAACGGCTGAAATGGCCAAAAAACAGCAGGTGTGTTGTTTCCAGGCTGACAACTTTACTGATAGTTGGACAACAATCGAAACAGCGAGACGAGGGAGGGAATAGTGGCAACACCGAAGGTGGAGTGGCTGGAACTGCGATGGCAACGAAGAGAAGAGAGGAGAAGGCGATTGCAATGGCTAGAACTGCAGAAAACAACAATTGAAATGCTATTACGAGTAGTTGTCAGCTGCAGCGAGATACAGTCACCAGGAGCGATGTGGGAGGATATGGAAGGGGATAGTGAAGACAATCACCACATTGGGAGAAATACAGTCATAGCGCTACTTAATCCCACGGATATAACCCTTGAAGGAAGAAATAGACGTCGACAGCTGTTCTAAACAAACTTCCACTAAAAACTAAACCCAGAACATCATGAAGACAAATATACAATAAGAGGATAAATAAGAGTGGTCGAAGATGACCAACCGACTCCTTAGAAGGGACAAAACTAGACTGGTTATGTCTGGGCAAAAGAATGAGTTGCGCGGAACAAACGCGTGTGCCACTTGTCTCGCCCGAACGGGCTTAGGCACCCCGCGCAGATCATGGCGAACCCATGCCACCAGCTAGATAAACTGTGGTTCTACATTTGATTTTCTTTATCAATTTTTAAAAAATTATGTATAAACATTGCATTACTTTTTATACTTTTTTATTAACTTTCATCTCCCTAGTAAAACCAATAAATTGATCATATCAATGGATGTGAACTTTTCAAACTTTGTTCCATACTTCCAACACTCTTCCACAACTCTATCATATGACTATTGATTTCCAAAAAATTATCACAATTTTGGATATTGTCTTATTCCTAAAATAAAAAATTAAAGATGTTCTTTGTCCAATCATTCAAAAATATTGTCTTCATAATTTCAACGAAATATATTATTGTAGCACCCAGTTTTGACCACTTGAAGTAAAATTTTGATTATTTTAAAATATATCAAACTTTTTGCAGCACCCGAAATGCATCCAAAATATTTTCATAAAATTCTACATTTTGTAACGATCAAAATGAAATATAACACAATATATAATACAATGAAGGGCAGATAAACTTAAATTCAAATTAATAAAAAAGAAAAAGATAACAAAGTTAAAACGTATAATAATTGTTCAAAATGATTAGCAATGAATAAGGTTAACGCCTCAATTAACCGCAACAAATAAAAAATGATGATTCATAAAATTAACCCAAACTAGTTTGTGGTAAAAGTAGCAATGATGATCTGAGTAAAGTTATTAGAAATGTTTATAACAAAAGACGTACCATTACACATTTGCAAAAATGACAAGTACTCAGATTGGCTATTCGAAAAAGTAATCTCTAACATTATCAATAAAGATTATTTAAGTTCCCAAAAATTGTACTCAAACTAGCAGCTGATCTTTATACATATAAAAAAATAATTATCACAAGGATTAAAGCATTAAATTTAAACAGAAGGTACAGATTGATACTAGAACTAAACAAATAAAATTTCAGGGATATTAACAACTGCAGCAAATTACCTTCAAATACATTAGGTTCCTATAGAGCTCAGAATCCAGAGTTGAAAGTTCGTCCAGAAAGCTGTACTGCCCTAAGAGCTTTTGTACAAAGACAAGTGAGAAAGTGTAGTCCAGTAAAATACCCTCGTAAAGAGCTTTTCCAACAACTCTTCCAAGGAATTCGAACATCTCCATTCCATTGTCTAATAATCTAGAAGATATGTTAGGAACTAGGTTGCCATCAGTTGTAGAGGTCTCGCAAAAGAGCCCAAACCTGAGATAAGGAATCCTGCACATGATATAATAAGCTGCTTAAATAAGATTCAATATCAACTACAGGAAACTCACCGTGGGTCAAAGGCAGCTTTGGACAAATCAGTTAAGAATTCTTTCGACAAACCACCATAGTCAAGACCAGCCTCTGGGAGGCCGCATTCACTGACAAATGACACAATGATGCCAGATTTCAGTTTTGATCCTAAAGAGTTCAACTGCCTAAACCCATCATCAACAATATGATCCCGTCGAACAACAATCTCAACTGAGCCAATACCATTAGCAGATACCTCACCGGCTGCTCTTCTAGCTAGTTTGTCCATTTTAACAAATTCCCTAAACATTTGAACCCTGCAAAATTTGTTTGATTATAAACTCTCAAAAAAGAATTGAAATAGTCGATGCATATCAAATTAGGGTAAAAGGAAAAGAAGGCTCCTTAAATGATTCAGGTTTAAATGGCTGAAGCAATAAAGCAGTCTTGATGCAGATACTAACTAAACCCATAGTTATATACGGGATAAGATCCTCAAGAAAATTGGCTAATGTTTGGTATTCATTCAATTAACTAAAAAACGTCCACATTATAAAATGAAAAGAATGAGATGCTCAGAATTTAGATAACACTAAATGTAATGCCCAAAATTTGAGAGTCAACTTTGATAAATTTTAAAAGTGCCCGAAATTTCACACCCCTCAGAAGTCAATTAATTTTTTTTATAAAAATCTACGCATGAAATCGATCAATTCAATCTAAAGCACTATATATGAATTATGCCTAAATTGGAAGATATAAAATTTGAAAGTTATAAGTTTACTTTAAGTTAACTAATCCTAATTTTATCCTAATCTTTGTCTCGTCACTGCAGTTGACCGACACTCACTCACTTTTCTCAGCATGCAATGGTGTGATTTAATCAAACAATAGGCTAAGATAAAATGTTGTGATTCCTTCCCTCTCCCTATCTTGATTTCGCTCGGCAGAAGAGATCCCGCGATCCTGCATTGTAGTAGGCGGGAACTGGTGAGAAGCTCAGAGACAAAAGGTGCGATCCAGAGACTCTGCGGAGGTAATAGTGAGCAAGAAATCCTCTTTTATGGTATTTCAAACATTCTTTTCCTTCGTCACACATTCGTTTTGATGTTTGCCTCGATTTTGTGCACTTCTTTTGTTTTCGGTCACTATAGAGGAGACAGGCCTATGTCGGAAGCGTCAAACTCAGTTTTGAGCTTCTATAAGGGTTGGTAGCACGAAATCGACAAGGAGAAGAAAGGACTGAGGGGTTAGGAAGAAGAGGGAAGGAAGAATAGGTTGGATTGGTGACGAGACGGTTATGCCAAAAAACCTGTTTGAGGTATGTTTTGGCAAATAAATTTTCAATTAAGTAGCAAAACGAACTATAATTCCATGAATTCCTACAATGTGTACGATTTCCAAGTTGTTTACACGAGGCGGCGAGCTCGAGATGAGTGTGTGAAAACGTCGTAGGACTCCTTCGTCTAGTCAGATGAAATAATCTAATGCAAACTTAAGAAAAAATAATTATCTATAGGTTTTCATGTGATTCCTTGTTTGGCACTGATGCACTTAGAATTTCTTGCATATTGTGGATAAATATTTGCATTGAATGTATGAATGCAAGTTGATTTCTCTTACGATACATGTGATGTATGATATGCTATAATATAGATGAATATACTTAAAAAATCATTGCTTGCAAATTTTTATTTGTTATGATTCATGCATGATATATGAAATATCTGTGTGAATGATTGAAACAAGAATGATGATTTAAATGTCACAAGTGATATTCTAGGTAAACTATTACATAAGTGTTTGCAAGTACATTATGCACGGATGCGGTATTCTCAGCTCCTGATATTCAAGCAGAGACAAAATTTTGAGAATTGTTGAGATCAGATAGTGATAGAATGTAGGAAACCGTTGGTATCTGAATAATTATGCATAACTGTTATGTTAAAGAGGCTCAACCTTCATTAGTAGTTAATATGACCTTTGGGACAGGATGACAACTCATGATACGGTAGGATATGAAAATAGTTGAGATCTATAGATTGACAAGTGACATTGCTATGAATAGGTTATGATTCTTATGAACATGTTCATGATTGCATGTTGATGACTACACATGAATAAATGACATACATATTTCATACAGTAGTCACTATTTTATACACTACAGGTTTTTCTTTTACATGTGTTATACGATTCTAACGTGTTATGACTTAACAGTGGACATGTACAGTTAAGAGCATGCGCTTCGTTTCTCTTTCATGTATAAAATTTTATTTTAATCTTGATTATTTCACTGGGTTCGTTGTTATTCACTCTACGTTGTTTAATTTTAGGAAGGGATAAGAAGCACCCAAGCGAGTAGTAAGGTGTGATTTCTATAGCTTTTGCATTATAATTTTGGAAGCATGTACAGCTTTTTAGATATGTATTTTATTTATCATAGATTTAGCAGCTCTGTATAGTTTATATGTTGATGATGTGATTTTTCAAGCTTCCAAGTATATGTGAAAATTAATATAATGAAATGTATCGAACATGTTTATGGCGACTTAGTCAGACTAGTTTATCACCCATTGGGTCTTGATTCCACAAGTCAAATGAGTGTCGATGAAAATTCAGTCCAATCGAATTATCTGTCTCTATAGCAACTCAACTGACCCTTAAAGAGGGGTCAGTTGAGGTGTGAGACTACATATAGATTTCACCCTCATTTGTGAGGGCTTTAAATTTTGATTCTAGAATTTCCAAGCCCCTATAGTTATATACCATAGCAGTGGTGAGAGAGAGTTAAGGAATTGCTAAGCCCTAAGTTTTTATTGCATAGTATCAACAATTTTGATTTTAAATCAAGAAAATTCATAGTCAACTTAGAGTTGATAGTAGAGAAAATGATGATAAATTTGATCAGGATCTCATGATTATATCGTCTCAGCATATCACAAATTCTTGTTTAATAATAAGTGGAGGTAGTTGATATGAGCTCAGTAGCTCGACATGATCAAATGTGACGTTGGAGATGGATAATAGATTCAACGTTGTATAAGAAAAATTTAAGGTATGCCAATCATACCTAAAATCATTCAAATGATTCTCTCTTCACAAAACAACCCATGTCAATGCACCAAAAATATGTAAAAATAACCTTGATCAATTCAATTAATGCAAAATTGACAGACGACGAATGCAACAATGTATAAACAAAGTTAAAATTTCTTTACACAGTTGAAGCCACTCAGATCTTACCCATTCGAAAAATGGGCTGCATCAATGAATCCTAAACTCTGAAATTGCCTACATAGGCACTCATAACCTTCGACACCCATATAAAACTAATTAGCAAAAATTAGTCCTAAAGCTAATATCCTCGCTCCTAAATAGTATCTAAATTTCTTATACATCAATACTTTTCTCAAGGATCCAGGAGGAATCCTTTCAAATTCAAGAGTACATCTTTCAATTCCAAAGTCATCACAATAGACTACTAAGATTTGGAATAGAGTTGTGTTAAGAATTGGAATAGAGCAGCGCAATACTATTTATAGAATGAGATGCATTCAAACCCAATTACAATTGACAAGAAAGAAATAAAACAAAAAAAATGAGCAGCGCAATACTATTTATAGAATGAGATGCATTTAAACCCAATTACAATTGACAAGAAATATTCTTGAATACATAAGATATTAATTTTCCTATGAAATAAAACAAAAAAAAAAATAGGAAAGAAATAAAACAGAATAAAATAAATAGAAAATACATAATGAGGAAATAAAATCTAATAAAAAATAATAACGGCTAGAGATTGTCTTTATAAATATAATACTTCCCTCAAGTTGAAGCATATATGCCAGTAATGTTCAACTCGAATTTGAAATCATCGAACAAAGCAAAAGAAGATTCTTGGTGAAGATATCCGCTAGTTGGCCACTGGAGGGCACAAAAGGAATGCAAATTTTCCCGGACTCAATCTAAATATAATACTTCCCTCAAGTTGAAGCATATATGTCAGTAATGTTCAACTCGAATTTGAAATCATGGAACAAAGCAAAAGAAGATTCTTGGTGAAGAGATATCCGCTAGTTGGCCACTGGAGGGCACAAAAAGAATGCAAATTTTCCCGGACTCAAATCTTTTTTTTTAATGAAATGGTTATCAATCTTAATTTGTTTGGTACGATCATGTTGGACTGGATTGTAAGCAATGTTAATGACAACCTTATTATCACAAAATAGTTGCAGCGGACGGAGTTTGACATACGAAGTTCGCAGAGCATGATACGTAACCAGAGAGAATCACAGATTCCCAAATACATGGAACAGAATTCAGCTTTAGCACAACTCCAGGCAACCACGGACCATTTTTTGTTTTTCCACGTGACAATTTTCCTATATAAATGAGCAATACCCAAGGTGAAGCATTGATCGTGAACTGATTAGGCCCAATCAACATCTAAAAAAACAACAACAGACCGAGATGTGTGATAAGAGAAAAATAAAACTGAGTCATGTATGAATTATCTCAACAGAGTCATGCAAGAAAGAACAGACCGAGAAGTGTACCAATGAAATAATGGAGAATCTGGTAGAAAGCTTGGAGAAGATACTCATATGGTCATGCATGAATTGACTCACTATACCAATTACATGGCATATGATGGGCAAAGTGTGGGCTATGAAGATGAGTTTTCCCACAGTGCGCTAATAATGATTATTGTTGGCAAGCACGACATTAAGAATGTTAGATAATTTTTCATTGGGATTCATAAAAACAACAACAGGTATGCATAAAGGTTGCTCTCTGTCAAAAGATCAATAACATATTTGTATTGAGACAGAAAAATACCCAAAGATGACCGAGTCACTTTCAGGCCTAAGAAATACTAAAGATATCTCAAGTCTTTCATCTCGATAGACGAAGCAAAAATATTTTTTAAGGACTCTAATGCTGGGAGATTGTATCTTGTAAGAGCAATATCATCAAGATGGACAATACGGATAACTACTTGGCCATTGGAAGACTGTCGAAAGAAAAGGGTGTGATCTGAATGAGCTTGTGTAAAAATATGGCCCATGACCACCTTTGTGAACTTGCCAAACCAGGCCCTTGGGGACTGCTTTAGCCCATAAAGGGACTTTTGTAGCATGCACACTTGCCTTCTGAAGACAGTAAAATTAAAGTCAGGAGAGAGAGAAAGAGACATGTACATCTCTTCTGTAAGCTCTTCATTCAAGAACGCATTATTCACATCTACTAGAATAACGGTCAATCCAAATTCACCACAAGGGACAACAGGATCTGAATAGTGCTTACTTTAGCTACTAGAGCAAATGTCCCCTCCTAGTTAACTTCGTAGGTCTATAAGTACCCTTTGTCAACCAATGGGTCTTTTTGCATTCAAAAAATTCATCAGAGTTGAACTTGGTACTGAAAATCTATCGGCACCATACAACTTTCTTATTATGAGGAAGATCAACGACTTCCAGCGTATGGTTCTGCTTAAGGGCATTCATCTCTTCTATTACTGTCGTTCTACAGTCATGATCATCAAGTGTATCCTCAATAGTAGCTGGGATCGAATGATCCGTCGGGACAGTAACAAATGCTTTGTGGGTCAGCAATAGAATGTAGAAAGAGATATATTTTGCAATAAAATAGATAAAGAATGTCTGATTGCATGCCTTACTCGGAGAACTCACCTCCTCATTTGGAGGAGAGGTCGTGCTGAGAACATCGCTTGTAGTGGAGTCAAGGTCCAGTAAGACAGTAGGTAACTCCAAATTAAGAGCATTGTGAAGAGTGCTCAAGTGTAGACACGGAAAGTGGAAGGAGATGGTGCACTCAATGGAATAAGGGACTCCTCAATGGTAAGACCAATGGGAAAAACATCCATAGGAGTAGAATAAGAGACAGTGTCTAAGAACTCAAGCTTTCCTTTAATTGAGGCCGAGCACAAAAAATAGGGAACATTTCCAAATAAGAAGACATCAGCACTCACATAGACTTTTTTAGTTGTAGGATCAAGGCACTAATACACCCTTTGAGTTGTGGAGTACCCTAGAAAGAAATATTTTATGGATCTGGAATCAAATTTACTCCGAGTGGGGGCAGCGTTTCGAACAAAGGTCGTGCACCTAAAAATCTTGGGATCTAATGTAGAGAAGACCCAAGTAGCAGGAAAGCATGACATCATGACAGCTAATGGGGATCGAAACTTGTGAATTTTAGAGGAACTATTTATGAAATAGGTGACAGTCATAATAGCATCATTTCAAAACTGTTTCGAGACATTAGATTGAAACAAAAAAGAATGAGCAACGTCGAGGAAGTGATGGTTTTTCCTCTCGGCTACCCCATTTTATTCTGGAGTGTCCGTACATGAGCTATGGTAGAGCATATCCTTCTAAAAAATTCACCCAAAATAAAATTAAAAACTCATGGTTATTGTCGGCCCAATGAACCTGAATTAAAGTTTTGAATTAAGTTAAAATGAAAATGTACAAATTTTGGAAAGTGACAGCAATCACTTATTTATCTTTTAAAATATAAATCCACATCATCCGAGTATGGTCATTAATCAAAATTAGTAACCACCATTTATTGGTGTAGTTGGAAGTGTGAGAGGGTTTTCATATGTAACTGTGAATAAAAGAGAAAGGTGTGGAAGGTGTGTAAGTATGGGTGAGTAATAGATCCAATGATGCTTGGCTAACTGACATATCTCACAATTGAAATTAGAAAAATCTTCACTAAAAAACATCGAAAGATACAATTTTTTTAAATACTGGAATCTAGAATGACCTAAACGACAATGAAACAACAAAACGGGATATTCAATGACTCGAGAAAAACTACAACTCTTGAGTGGTGTGTCCTCACTCTCCATGTTCTTCTTTTAAAAGTAGTAGAGTCCAGCTACCCTCTTAACAGTTCCAATCATTTTCCCCGAATGATGATTCTGAAAAACACAACAATCAAAGAAAAAATTAGTTACGCAATCAATATCATTCGTGAACTTGCTTATATATAACAAGTTATTGCAGCAGGAGAACAAGTAAAACTGACTCTAAAGTTAAACTGATCGTTAGTAAGTCGAGAAAATTTGTGAGCATCAAATCATATGATCTGTGGCACCTGAATCAATAATTCATGTGCTAGAGGAGGAATAAATTGAGAAAGTCATACAAAAAGTACCTTGTCAAACGTGGGAGGTCGACAAAGCTGCAGAGACTTGATTAGCTCCTATAAGTTTGATCAATTGTTTCATCTGATTATTCAGGGATTCGGAGGATTCTGAGATGTTTCAGGTAGGAGTCGGTTGAGCTATGGTAGACTTGGACATCATCGTGAAACCTTTGGTAGCAGATAACTGAAGGTTTGTATATCAGTTTAACGTGAAGTTTCAAACACTTGTCTCGAGTGTAGTTAGGTTTGAGACAGTAATCGCAAGTGAGGTGATCAGTCCGAGGTAGCATGGACGAGGGTCGAGCACTATTTGAGATCAAGGTGGACGAGTCAGCTAAAGGAGTGTCAAGCATGACAAGTCTCCAACTTTCTTCTTGATGAATCTCAGTGAAAGCAACATGAGCGGAAGGAAGGGGGTCCAGATCAAGAATATGGCCCCGAACTTCATCAATGTCTTTGTTAAGGTCAGCCAAAAATTGGAACATGTGATCTTTTTCTACAATCTTTTGGAAGAGAGAGATGTCACTCAGAGAATCCCACGTGTAGTCATAGTGCAAGTCGCATTCCATCCATAACGCAACAAGATCATTATAATACTAGATTACGTTCCTTGACCTCTGCTTTGCCTACCGATTTTCTTAGACACCTAATAGAGTTGGTCGGAATTTCCTACATCCAAGTATCATGACAACCGTCCAAACGACACTAACTGAAGGGAAGAACATATATGAACAACCAATTGAAGTCTCCATTGAGTTGATCAGTCACGACATGACCATGGTGTTCTACATTTCCAAATCTATATGTTAATTCAGTCTTTCGAGGCTCACGAATCATACCTGTGAGGTGATCAAATTTCCCGCATTCTTTGATAAAAAAAGACACCGCTTGAGATCATTGGAGAAAGTTATTGTGGTTTAGTTTATAGGTTGTAAACAAGAACTTCATGTTGGTTTCCAGTCCTCTGGTTTGCAAGGGAGCGGAGGTTGGAGTTCATCCTCCGGCGGAATCAAGAACACGTTCTGAAGGTGTCACGGCGTTGGAGGAATCTGTCATAATTCTCGCTGAACCAAAGGAGATATGGTTGTGATTCTTAGCCATTGACAAATTACAGTAGGGTCACCAAAGAAATATACAACTGCAGGAATCCAGACACCTGCAAGGAAGACAGGCTGGGGAAATAGTAACTGCATGTGGCTTTTGACAGAGGAGGAAAAACACGCTGCAGAGTGAACCAGAGTACTGGCGGCAGCTGCAGGGAATGGCCACACTGCAAGAAACCATACTGCAAGAATTTTCTAAGGGGTGGGGCGGTTGCAGGTAACCTCCAGAGGAGTTAACTGCACGTGAATAGAAGTTAACTGCAGACAAATAGAAGTTAAACTGCAGGCGACATCTGCAGAGGTGTCTGGCGAACTGCCTGGATCTAGGTTTAAGCTCAGATACCTTGTTAAGATTTGGAATAGAGCAATGTGATATTACTGATAGAAGGAGTATTTAAGAGGTATTTAAACTCAATTACAAAAGACAAATAAATAAAAAAAATAAAACAAAATAAAGTAAATAAGCAGAAATAAAACAGAACAAAATAAAAATATATAATGATGGAATAAAATCTAATAATAAGTAATAATGACTAGCGATTATCATTATAAATCTAATATAGACTAGTTCAATAACCCTTTTCGTTATTGGGAGGGAAAAAGTAAAATTTTCCATCAGTTTGCTATGGATTGTCTATTAAGTGTTCACATAGTGAATGAACACACCAAGGCATTTCCTTGAATGGTTTGTTGTTGAGGCATAGATGTTATTAGGGACCACAAACAGCAAGGCAACACCCTTCAACATATGAGGAAATTGAGGATTCATAGTATGCTTATCGTGGAAGGCTCTGCTAGGGTTTCACCTGATGGCGAACCCTAGCAACAGTCACGGCTTCGATCTCTCTCGCTCGCGTGTTCTTCTTTGCGCTCGAGTTCGTCTCTCGCGTTTCTTCCTTCTCCGGCTCGCTCTAAGATGAGGCTCTCTCCTCTGCAACCCATCTTGCCGTTCGCTTTTGCGGCTCAACCTCGCGGTAACTTCTGTTTCCTGCGTTCTCTGCACTTCTGCGGCTCAACCTTGCGATAACTGCTCTGATTCCTGCATTCTCTGCGCTCGTCTGGTTTCTTCTCTAAAGGTCTATTCTAGAGGATGGCTTCGAACAAATCATATGCAGCTGCTCTTGCCGGTGTCTATGCCTCGAGCACACCAAAATCATCATCTTCTCCTTCTTCGTTTGAGTGGGTGGAGGACGTCAAGAAACCTGGTAGGAAGAATGGGAAGTCCGTCATCTTTTTATAGAAGCAGAAGGTATTCAACTTGTTTCCTCCTGTCGTCTGAATTTGATTGGGAAATTTCTATATGGACATCCCAAGAGCTCATTCGCAAAAAATTTGAACTTATGTACCTTGTTGGAGAATGGAAAATTGGATTATTAGATGGGAGGCACGTTTTTATTCAAATTAGCAATGAAGAAGATTACATGCGTTTATTTGCTAAAAGGATAATATGGATTGATAACAGAACAATGAAGATTCTGAAATGGTCTACGGGTTTTGACCCGCATACAGAACCGCTAATCATTTTGGTTTGAATTCGTCTCCCTGGTTTGAAATTTCATTATTTTTTTCTCAAAAAATACTGTACTCTATTGCCTCAGCTTATGGGAAGCCACTCAAGACGGACATTCCTACTTTTAATTTGTCTCGTCATTCTGAAGCCATAATACTTATTGAGAGAAACATCACTTCGTCTGCATTTGAGGAAATCTGGTTGGGCACACAACACCAGGGATATTGACAGAAGGTAGAGATTGAACATTTTCTGTCATATTGTTCAAACAGTCGTATGTTCGGACACTCCAGTTCTCAATGTCACCATCTACACCCACAGCTCAGACCAAAAAAGCAAACTGCTCCGCTAAAGATTGTGATTCAATCTCCTCTTGATCAGACAGGCAATTTGACAACTATTTAATCCCCAGTTGTAGATCCCTCATCTTTGAAACCTCTTATCGTGGGGGTGAGGGAGTTTCTTCAGACCCCGCCTGTCCTAGAACCTATCAATGATAAGACAAATGAAAATATTTCTACTGCTTCACAACAGCATCTTCGGGTCCAGAAAGTTGTTAAGATTACTAAGGCTCATGGGGATCAAGACGTGCAATGCCTAAACATATCCGACCACCTTTGAAAACTACTGATCAGATGAGTCAATCATCGGATGAGGAATGGTAAGTCTACACATCTAGAAGGAAGAAGAAGAATGAAAAGGTTGCTGCGGGCAGTGGTACACACCTTACTAATTTGTTAGTCAGCTCACTTCCTAGAACTAGAGGAAGGAGAACTAAAGTGGAACATCCTTAGCAAAATCTACTTGAGCTCAGGAATCTAATTGATGATACTTTGGTTGCTACGGGCAGTGGTACACACCTTACTAATTTGTTAGCCAGCTCACTTCCTAGAATTAGAGGAAGGAGAACTAAAGTGGAACATCCTTAGTCCTAACACTTTTTGTGCTCTTTTGTGACTTTTTGGTTTTGTACATTTATGTATCTTTGTTTTATCTGAGTTTTGTGTGTGTTGGAATTGTATGAGTTGGGTTTTCTTTTAGGTTCTTTCATACAATTTTTTTGTATCTTTTTTGTATTAATATATTTGCCCTCAGACTTTCTTAAAATATATATATATATATATGAGGAAATTGAGGATTCTATTATCAATCTTTAGTGATTTTATGGGCATTAGCTTTATTCCTAAGCATCGCCCATTTTGTTTACCAAAATCCTTTTTCAATTTCATAAAAAATTTAAGAAACCATTTCTTCTTAACGATTTTAATATATAATCTTTCATCTCTAAAATATTAATGTTCATGCACTTCAAATACATTGACTTGTGGCTAATGGCATTTGAAGGAATTGTAATACTCCGTGATAGAGGATCTCCCAAAGTTCATGAAGAGTAAATTCAATAGAAAATAAATCCAATTTGTTCTCAAAACTGAAATAAGTTTCTATAGATGCATTTTATCTCTTTTATTATGTCATAGATAAGGAAATTTTCTAATACTTCATTTGACATAATTAATGAGTTGAAACATTACCATCTTTTTTTTTTAGCTTTGAGATTCTAAATACTAGATCTTTTTCTTCGAGGTTGTGGCAACTCCAATGGGTAATTGTCTGTCTTTCTGCCAAATATATATGATACACCTCGGAACCAAAATCAGTGAACGAATCATGACGAAACGACAATAGATAGGTGGAAGAAACACAAATAAGGAATGCTCTTACTAAAATCAAAGGAAAACAAGCAAGATACGAGGTTGATCTACTATTCGAGAGGTAGATCATCTCTTCCACACCCTAGACGTCGCAAGAAACACCACAAGAAGAAAGTAACACCCACAGCAAAACATGCATAAAAAGACAAACCATAAGTTACTCCCTTTAATAGAAACCTCCCACAGCAATTCAAAACATTTCTTCCAACTTTCCCTCCAAACTCCTCTAATTTCTCCTCCTCGAGTATGTGATTAAGGCCCTCGTAGACCCTCCTTTTCCCTGCCTTCTTCAGCCACGACAATTTGTTGTATGTGCCTTCTTTAGTCGCGGCAAAGACCCTCCTTTTCCCTGCCTTCTTCAGCCACGACAAATTGTTGTCTGTGCCTTCTTTAGTCGCGGCAAATTGGCGCTCAGCCTTTTCTCGCCATGCAGACCGGCCAGGCGGGCTAATTGGGGGGCATCCATCCGGTCCAGGATGGACCAGTCTTGTTAAGCCCGCGTCTATTACGGGCATGGGCGTAACAATATATCATTACTAAATGGGACCGTTATAGATTATTGAGGTCATTTTGCTTGTGGCTAATGATGGAAAGATGAATGCTCTCAGATCCTCCGCCTAGACTTGCTATGAAGCTTTCTAAAACAAATGTCATTTCAGAGGTAGTGCTCTTCCTTTTAATATTCAAAGTTGAATGTCACTATATGGGAGAATCTGGTAGAGCAATGTACTCAATCTGTGAAAAAAAATACAAAATGATCAATGAATGCTGGAGGTTGATGATTGCAAAAGGCAGCAAGTGATCAAAGATGTAGCTAAGCTGCACAGAGTTGATGGATTGACAACTACAAGTGATCGGCGATTGATAAAGGAAGATCGTTGGAGTGGCAGAAGCGAGTGATCGACAAGCAATCACAATGATTGTTTAAAATTTTCATCTATAGGTAATCAATAGATCAAGCTAGATGCCCGGTCAATGTATCAAAAGTAAAAAAGACTCACGTACAACATCAAGTAGACGTCAAAAACCTGCAGCTCCCTGTTGAAGCAATGTATGATATAACGAGAGGGAGATAAATTGAACAATCAAGTCATAATGATGAAAAGTCAAAAAAGTGAGCTGAGATTTCAACGATGAGTCTGACAACGAGGGATGAACAGCAGGTTATGATGTTAAAGGTGAGTCACAAAAATGAGGAAGAGTGGTCAAAGTCAATGAAGGTTTCTCACGAGACAACCTAATTATCCAGTACCATACAAAAAAACAAAAGTAAGCATTTCTAATCTCACCAAATAGGGTTAAGGGGTTATTTATAGATGGAAACATAAAATCTCTTTGCTCTTATTATAGCAAATCAAATAATCTAAAATTGGAAATAAATATAAAATAACAAGAAACCGAGTGAAATTAAATTAAAACCACAAAATAAAAACTCAAAAAAATCTCTCAATCCATGTTTATTGATATTTCAACAAATATATCAATCATTGTTCAAGATAACAATCAAGTCAAATGTTCATATGTCAAACCATAATATTATGTTAGTCTTCAAGAATAAAGCTTGTAATTTTGCTCCAATAATATGGCAAAAGTATCGAACCACAGTAATATATGACGAGTGCCTTCATTCTTGAAATGATCAAATGAAGCGCATCATAAACATCTTCTGCTTCATGGGGTGAACTTATTTAAGAAACGCGGGCATCAACAAAATTATTGTGAAGCCTTTTTGATGCAACACAAAATATCCTCTAAAAATAAATTTAAATTATTTCTATTATAGTTTAGTATTATAAATTATGTTAAGATTTATTTCAATGATTTCAATTAACTATTAAAATCCTATTAATAAGAATCTAGCATTTAATTAAATTTAAGTTCAAAAATGGTCATTATTAAATTATTTAACTAACTCCTCTTTGTATCTTTTCATATAATTCTAACTCTTTCTTAATTTCTTTCATGTGATTCTCCACATACCTTTCTCTTCCCTCGCTATCTCTCCATTGAACTTAGAATTTTCTAACCAAATAGAAATTGGTAGGCACAATCCTTCCTTCATTAGCACATCTCGCAAACTAGTCAGATCTCTTTATCTCCCCTAAACGACATTATACGTTACAAAGGAAATCAGTTTTCAAGACACTTTACTACAAGAAAAAAAGACGCAATACCATCATAAATAAAGATCCGTTAACAAATTGGCACCAAATCCTTCCTTTCCATCATAGTTGCTCAAGTATTATTTCGTAACAAACATAATCGCGCTTCATAGACCGAATAATTAATGTTCAACTAATATAATATTGATATCATCTATAAAATTTGGTAAAGCACAAAAATATTGAATTAGGAGACGTAATCACAAATATCATATTTCAAATAAGTCTAGCAAGTCAAACCTTGTGTCAAACCCATATTAGTTAATGATGAATAGCAAACAGAACAAAGGTCAAAGTGGAGCCATATCACATAATCAATGGCACAACACACGCCATTTCAAGCAAGTGCAAAATATCAAAAAATAAAAATGAAGTTAAATATGAAAGACTCATAAATTGAAAAATGAACCACCATGATATTTCAAGCAAGTGCAAAATATCAAAAAATAAAAATGAAGTTAAATATGAAAGACTCATAAATTGAAAAATGAACCACCATGATAAAAAAAAATAACCAAAGTGATGCTTAAGCTCAAGTGACACCTCAGCCACTTGCATTTAAATCTCATTTGAATTTGGAATCCAACTGAGCACGAATGTCAGTGTTCACAAAAGAATAGAACAAAGTAATGAACATTATGTATGTTATCTTCCCAATAGGGCAAAGTTAGACCGGAGATCATGCGGGAAAAGCGTTGATAAGAGCAACAACCTTTGGATAGAATTGATAAGATATTTAGAAGATGAGATGTTTGAAATAGAACTTGCTAGAGCAAGATGTTGATGAGACCAACGATGTGTTGAGGGGAGAGATGTTTGCACCAGCAGCTCAATGGTCGCGATGGGAGCAAGCAAGAAAAGCTGCAATGAAAGTGCGACATGTGAAGGACAATAGGGGTTAGCGACCACAACTATCCAATGATCGAAGATGTTCGAATCTTTTTCACATACTTCAATTCCAAAAAGCAATCTGTGAATAAAACATTTATCCCTTATTGGGGATAATCTATTCTGAAATAAACTTTTGGAAACAGTGGGTATGTTTCTCCAATATCCACTAGTATGAGGCATATATAATTAAATTTCACATTTATAATAATTAGTCGGCTAAATTAAAATAGTGTGCATTATGGGGGCTATGTGCCATGCATTATTACCCGTGCTTACCACAAATAACACGAGCTAGTTTAACCATGTGCACCGGTCCATAAAAATAGTGCAAGTGGCATGCCGCATTAAGCAACATAGTATATGTTATTTTTCGTTATTAACTTATATGATCAAAACAAATTACATCTTCCTCTCTAGGTCTCCAAATAGATACTTTATAAATATTGATTGGTATTAAAATAACGCAAAAAGTGATATATGCTTTAATATGAGAACTTCACATTTTATTATATTTATTTTGACAAAGGTAAGATCAAAAACCAGTCCCTGCTTATTACTACTATGCAACTTGATCTAGATAGTGTTTTCAAGTTTTTTTCAAACTCATTATTTTCTTCCCTTTTTGGAGTTAAAAATTTTGTCAATGACCATTAATGTTGCACCCTATGTAGTGGTGTTATCATGTTAATATCACATGTGGCTTGTCTTGTGTGCATGTAATGAATTGTTATATTATTATGGCAAACATAATTTGAATAAAAGTAATTATAGATTTATGCAAGATGAACTCTATTTTAGAAGTAATTTTTGTGAATGCTAGCTCCAAAATCATACAATCTTGAAAAGCCTTCTTTTAAATTAGATTGTATGTCTATTTTTATTATTTCTGAATGCTAGCTCTAATACTATACAGCCTGAACTATCTTGACTGGATATAGTTGGCAATCCATGGAACAAAAATACTTCCTTAGGGTTGCAATCAAAAAATATATTAAAAAATGTCATCTTATTTGAAAAAAGTAAATGCTTCACCATGGCGTCCTCCCAAGGTATATTTAGATCTTGGCACAAAGAAGGAAACTTGGCAATAATGTCTATATCAAGCAAATGATAGATGACATGGTCAAAAAACTGTTGAATAGTTCTACCTTTCCTCGAATGGAAAAACATGAGGAACAGTAGTTAGGACAGAGCTCATGCTTGGAATAGTTGAAGCATCCCCAAGCTGCAAATTTGAATGCGCAGCTTCATGAGCTCTAGCAGCTGCAGCTATTGGAATGCAAGCTCTGTAAGCTGGTGCTACCCATAGAGAAGATGGACAAAACTTATGTCTGCAGTCCCTTTCATAGAGAAAATGGAGACATTTAACTGCCGCATCTACAACTGGCTTCCTGTTTTGTACAGTATTGTGACTAAGAGAATTATACACAAACGTGTTGAGTACTGATGCAATCTTTTGCTGCTGCTGAAGAGTAAAAGGAACCTAGCTCAAAAAAGGAAGAAAATAGGAACACAAAAAGATAAAACTCAGAGCCCATAAAAAATTTGGCATCTACTACAAATGTATGCATCACCATACCTGCTTTTCATAGAAGTCAATGTCATCAAGAATCAAAAGTAAGTGTGCATATATAGCACAAAAAAGATGCAAAACGCATGAAACATCATTTGAAATGCCTTGGGAACCCTTCTTCATACCTTGAACATCCCATGTATAAAGTGCATTCAGACTAGCTTGATTATGATGGGAAGTAACATCTATTAGGGTAATATTCAAATCGGTAGATTTCCCCGCAATTTTCTGAAATATGTTGACCAACTTGCTTCCAGTATCCTTCATACCCATTTTTTGCTTTTTATCCCCACTAGAATTGTTGCAATTGCCAAAATTAGAATCATTTAAGGAATCTTCAAGGAGCCTGCAATCATTTCCACCGAATATTGAATCTTCTAAAGTTTCCCACAATTGTGTTACCAGGCCAGGAGTGAAGGAAAGCACATTAAGAATTGGCAGTGATCCACCAGCAGGGTTTAAAAATGAGAATATTCTGAGGAAAAAATTATAAAAATAAACAATATCTATTAGTCTCAAGTTCCTAATGTCATCAATGTCATGATTTGATACACAAGAATTTGTTTGTTGGACTTGTTCACTCTTCTCTATCAAGGACAGAAGCTTCCTTAAATGCCATTGCTGATGCACCGGACTTAGAAAGTTTGCATGTGCCAGTTCTCGCCCATTGCAGTTCACCGAACTATTATCCTGTGAAGAAGGGTCATCCATCTCAACATATCGATGATCCTTTCTGGCAAGTATCCCAATGTTCCCTAGACAGTCTAAAAGGTTCTCAGAGATGGAATTTATAACTTGAACATACAACATACAATCTAGACCATGAATAAAGTGCCCTGAGTCAACAGAATCGTGGTCACACTCAGTTACAAGGTCTATAACGTTGGCAAGAGCCCAGCCACACGAAGGAACTAATTCACCAGTAGAATGTAAAATACCTGAATCTTCAAATTTTAACATCTCAACAAATATTATATCCTTGGAAACCTGCCAGCACCTGCCACAATTGATCAGTTCATAGACTTCAAGTTGAGCCTATGACGACAGCGCATAGCAAGAGCAAGAGCTAGTTCTGAAAATCAAAAAACTTTCACAAAACAGCAAAGAAATGTGTAATCTGCCTAATGCAGATGAGGCAAACTTAATAAGCAATAAATCACTAGTTTTAATGAGTTGCCCTAAAACCAAGGAGAGGGTGAAAATTTTAGATTTGCAGAAATAAACCCACAAAAAGAGAAATGAAGAATCGTAGCATAAAATGATAACAGAATGGCGACAAGATAGTAGTACCTGAGCAATTAGTGCAGCTCATTTGAACTAGTGGTTGGGGGTGTTATTGAGTTAAATAAGAAAAATAATAAACAATTCTCAGACTTTTCTTTCTCCAAAAAAAAAAAAAGAAAAAAAAACTATCACTCTAAAAATAAAAAATGGTTCACAATTGCACGGAAACATAAAAATCAAAACCTGCCATATATAAGACAAAAGAATAGACTGCATCCGCCTTTCCATCAAATAAGAGGTTTAATTATATATTACCAAAGATAAAAAATTTTAATAGGAAAAAATACTCACCAATAGAGCTTTAAGGCATGGAGAAAGTACAGACAAATGCTTTACAGCAGGAACAAGGAGATTTGGCAGCCTTCTAGTGAGATATGGAACTGTCAGTATGAATATACAGTATTGTTCAAAGGCTATTCTAAAATCAAAGGCATCACCATTGCTTTTCTCTGACTTGGATTTAAAAGGACGCAAAGCTAAAGTTAGTGTGCTTGCTGTAATCAAGAAAATGTTCTCTGTTGGTATAATATTCTTGGACTCCTCATGGACATTACAAATTTTGAGCTTCATCAGGAAACTCCTGAAACTCGAGTACATAACACTGCTTCTAACCAGAAAATAAATCAATCTTTTCACAGCAGCATCGGCTTCTTCAATGTTCTCAATTTTTAAACATTTCCATTGTCTCAAATCAGTTAAAGAAACAACCAGGCGGATTCCTAAAGCAGTAAGTGATATCATACGGTCATCATCATCACAAGTGGAATCACACTCAGCTAGAAGAGCAAAAGATAATAAACTAAGTTTTTTTGCTTGGTAAAACCATGTTGATCTCTCTTGAGCAGTACCAACAGCCAGGGAGCAGAAGCTTTTCTCTGAATCTGCAAGTCAACATCATGATATATTTGCAATATTACTAGTTAAGCAAGATACATACTGAAAAAACATTGTTTAACATTTTTTTTTGTTGCAAGAAAATCTAAAGTAAAAGTACACTAATGTATTCTTGCGAGAAAAATGTAAAAATTTATTTTATTTCGATTGATTTGTCAAGGAGCGGCATTGATACCAGTGTTAACCGAAACAACAACGGAATAATAATATTATTACAGAAATTCAAATAGGGGATTACAAATAATCAACTGAAATGGTAAATAGCAAAAATAAGGACCCAACGAGAGCAGTATCCCAGTGGTGTTGACTGGTGGTGGGTAGCCGTAAATTGAGCGGTATGAAAGGGCGGAGTACACGTGAAAGCAGCAGGGCTATGGCTGGCTTGTGGTGGGTTGCAAGGTGCACCAAGGGGTTAAGGATAAGAGCAAGGGAGGATCAGACCTGCAAAGGGATGGCTGGACAGGGCAAAGCGTGTGTCGGTTGATGTCATGTGTCAAAACGGGGCGAGGAGGCTGCCGGCAGGACAGTAGAGGAGTTCTAAAACAAAACCAATCTAGAACTGGCGCACGGTTGGCGGCCAGCAAAGGGGAGGAAAAGGAGGCGGCAGGAGTAAAGAGGAAGAGTTCGGGGATGAAAAGGAAGGAAGACACAAACCACCAGAGGATGGGTTACAATCGAAGCACCTTCTCGCCGTCGAATACAACCCTCAGAGGGTAACGAGATATTTTGGGAACTCTCGATAGACAGAAAAGACAAAAAATAAATGCTAATACATAAATAGAAAAGGAAGGTGGCACTATTCCCAACTAGGGGGGTCGGTAAAGAAACCCCACCCCCCCTCTGCTCCTCCTCTAAATTGGTCCATTGCTTGTGACCGGTTCAGCGTAACAGTACCCGCATCAAGCATAGACAAGCTTAGAAGTGTGTATATATATTTTATGCATTCAAGGAAATAAATGGGCTGGAAAAAAAATTAAGGAGATGGATAAGTTAGTTAGATTTTAAACTTTGGTTTTTAAGTAGGAGTCGCACACGAAATTGTGTATGTGTAATTATAAATAAGAATTTGAAAGATAATATTCCAAAAATTAATATAATTGAAGGCAAAATTATAGCCTTAAAGATTATTGTTGATATTGAGATTTTTAATGTTATAAATACTTATGATCCTTGAGTAGGTTTAGATATAAGTTCAAAATAAAAATTTTGGAATGACCTAAAAAAATTGATACAAACGTTATCTCTTGAAGAAAAAATTTATCTTGGAGGAGGTTTAATCGAACATGTTGATAGAGTGGTAGAAGATTTTAGAAATATTCATGGTGGCTACGGTTTTAGAGTGATTAATAAAAAAAGTAGAACCATATTAGATTTACTTTAGTTTATGATTTTGCTATTTTTAATACTTTAAGAAAAGAGATAATCGTGTTATTACTTATAAGAATGGGTCTAGTAAAACATAAATTAATTGTTTTTTATACGAAAAAAAGATCGTCGAGAATGTAAAGATTATAAGATCATTCCATTTAAGTACTCAACTTCAATTATTAGTTTTGGATTTTAAAATTAGTTAGAAGACAGAAAACATAATGAAACAGTGTCATAGAATTAGATGGGGGCACCTAAAAGACAAATAAAATTATTTTTACAAGTAAGCTTCAAGATTTCAAATTTGGGTCATGAATAAGTCAATTCTATGTGGGATAAAATAACAAACACTATTAAACAAGTAGTAAAAAAAATAATTGGAGAATAATAAAAAAATATTTATAAATAAAAATAATTGGTGATGCAATAATAATGTGCAATAAAAGATAAAATTTAAGAAGTTTTGTTATAAAAGTTATTTTAAATCGAAAAACACAAAAAGCTGGGAAAAATATAATGTGGCATGTAGGGAGCCTAAGAAAATAATTTGTGATGCTAAGAATTCTACTTTTAGTGATATTTATAATAGATTAGATACAAAAGAAGATGAAAAATATATGTATAATAGATTGGATACTAAAGAAAGTGAAAAATATAGGTATAGGCTAAGCTAACCAAAGAAAAAAGAAAAGTAAAAAATTTAATTAAAATAAAGTGTATTAAAAATGAAAATCAAAAAGTGTTTCTTAAATGAAGATAGATATTCAACATAGGAGAGTGAGATATTTTGATAAAATTTTCAACGAAGTTTCTGAAAATGCAATCGACCTTAATGATCTAAAATCGCTAATAATAATGGAACTTTTTTTTACAATCGCATTAGTAAAAAAGAAGTTGATGATGGTTTAAGGAATACCAAGGGTGGAAAATCAGTAGGATCATGATATTTCAATTGAAGTGTGAAAATATTTAGAAGATTTAATAGTTTCTTGATTTACTAAACTCTGATATTATTTTAAAAACTAAAAAAAACCTGCGGAGAGGAGAAAGAGTATTTTGGTCCCCATTTTTAAGAATAAAGGGGATTCACAAGAGTGTGTGTTGATCTCATTTTGAGGTCATTACTCTTTTCCTTAGGATCCTAGGATCTAGCTTTAAGAGTTCCTATTGACTATCTTAGAAAACTAGTATCGGAATTCATCCTCTTAGAAATTTCAGTCACTTCTTATTTCCCTTGTGATGTCTCACATTGATGATCTCAAAACCATCGTCGTATTGTCGAGTTGTTAAGGACTATAATGTGAAGACTCAAGGAGAAGTTCCCAATAGGATCTCAAGCCCTAGGGAAACCTCTTTAAGACCTTATCCACACACACACACGAAATTCATAAAATTCACTAAGTTGCACAAGATCGGACTAAAATTGAGCTTAAAGGATGGGAGAAAATGCAAACTTCTACGGACGACCTCCGATGACGAAATGGACAGCACCAATGCGTCCGGGACATCAATTTTAGCTAAGAAAGACACTCATATTGTCATAATTCCGCATATGAGCAAATTGCACGAAAATCGATGAATTCATCGAAACGACCTCTGACGACGAAACGGACCATGCCAACGCGTCCGGAACGTCAGAATTACCTAAAAAGGACATCTATTTTGTTATGTTGTAACGCACGAATAAAAAGATAGAAATCAAATTTTTAATTTTGAAATATTAAATACTTTTATATTTATATTATTACTTATAATATTGATTTTAATCCTAAACCCTATTTTACCTAAGCAAACGACGCTTGCGCCTCTCTCTTTCGTGAGACCCGCGGCTCCTTTCCCAATCGCGGCCCGAGCGGAGCCCTAGGTCGCACACTTGCCTCTTCTCTGTCGCGCATGCCCTTCTTCCCGAGCCTGATTCTCCCTCTCCTCACTCGATCCAACTTCACGCCTCGCCCTCTTGATCCCCGCTCGACCGAGCGGATCTCCAACGGCAAAACTCCACATGGCCGACCCTTCCTTTCCCCTAGGCCACCTGTTCTTTCTCCCTAAATGCTCCTCCTCCTCTCCCATCATCCCATTCGGTCACCATTAAGGCTGGTAGGTGACTGCTCCTCTTTCTTTTGCCTATAAAACCCCACCTTAGGGAGATCTTGAGGGTTGGCCAATAATTAAAAAAAGAAGGTGTTGCCATTTTTTTTGGTTGATTCATCCGGTGCGTGTGCTTGAAATATTTTTGGAGTTTTGTTTTCTCTTGGGTAAAGTTTGAGAGAGGAGAAGAGGCTGAAATTTTTTAGAGAACAAGGGAAAGGATTTGGGGCATCTTTGATCATGAACATTTGCTGCTGTATTTCTTGAGGCTTTTCAGGAGATTTAGACTTTTACATCAAGGTTCTTAAGAGAAGTTTTTGCTGATTTTATTTTCTTAAGGCTGGTTCTTGAGTTTGCTTTGAATCTACATTAAAAGGTATTCCTCTTCCTCTTTCTTTCTGCAAGCATTCAAAGGAGATATTTGGTTACCTTATTCTCATGCTTTGGTTTTGATATGCTCATAATTTATAAGGATATATTTTGGCAATTTTGTTCTGATGATTTCTTGTCTGACGATATAAGTAATCTTTCTAATCTCTGTCACTTGGGATTGCCTCCTAAATGCATTCTCTATTGCGCCTGGAATAAGGGTACTTTTAATGCAAGTTAAAGATTTGGGTGACCTATTTGTGAAAACATAAAATATTGGGTTCTTCATTTGCAAAATTTGAAATCTGTTGGTTGTTTATTTAGCTCCTTTCCCAATCGCGGCCCGAGCGGAGCCCTAGGTCGCACACTTGCCTCTTCTCTGTCGCGCATGCCCTTCTTCCCGAGCCTGATTCTCCCTCTCCTCACTCGATCCAACTTCACGGCTCGCCCCCTTGATCCCCCCCCCACCCCGCGGGTCTCCCACCGCAAAACTCCACCACGCCGA
>NW_018164444.1:75385600-75395951 GCF_001263595.1 Phalaenopsis equestris
TGGTTCTTGAGTTTGCTTTGAATCTACATTAAAAGATATTCCTCTTCCTCTTTCTTTTTGCAAGCATTCAAAGAAGATATTTGGTTACCTTAATCTCATGCCTTGGTTTTGATATGTCATAATTTATAAGGATATATTTTGGCAATTTTGTTCTGATGATTTCTTGCCTAGCGATATAAGTAATCTTTCTAATCTCTGTCACTTGGGATTGCCTCCTAAATGCATTCTCTACTGCGCCTGGAATAAGGGTACTTTTGATGCAAGGTAAAGATTTGGGTGGCCTATTTGTGAAAATATAAAATATTGGGTTCTTCATTTGCAAAATCTGAAATCTATTGATTGTTAATTTACAAAATCTGAAATCTATTGGTTGTTTATTTGCAAAAATCTGAAATCTTTTAATGAATTATTTGCAAAATATGAAATGCATGATAAATGGAAGTTTGGAAGCTTTAGTTCTTGTTCTTCGATGATATTTGCCTATTTGGAACAAATGCTAGAAATGAAATGTTGAAACTCTTTATTATTGATATTCTTGTTCAAGTAAATGATGGAATTCGTTTCAATGCAGAGACATGTTGGCTTTAGGAATCCATTTATACTTATTTGTTTTTTTATTACATGTTCTTATTTGAAGCATATGCCAGGTGCAAGGAATTTTTGAGGCTTAAGGCTTTATAAAATCTGATTTTGATGGCCCTGTTTTTGCCCCCTGTGTTGGGCTCGATTTTGCCTTGAAATGGTTCAATTTTTGCCCATTGTGTTGGGCTCGATTTTGTCTCGTGATGGCTAGGTTTTAGTTAGCTATTGGGTTAGGAATTACTTTCGGGTTGGCCCTATGTTGAAAATGTTTCGGGCTTGGTTTTATTTTGGCTTGGTTAGATGGGCTTGGTTAGATGTTGTTTCCAGCACAATATATGGTTTGGTTTTGGGCCCTAATGTAGCCTCGTTTTAATTTTAAAAATGACTGGATTTTAATAATGATGGAACCCTGTTTTTAATAAAATGTATGTCTTGGCTTGGGATTTGATGTTTGGGGCTTTGTTTTGTTGTTTCTTTAAGGCCTTCTACGTTTGAAATGCATGAACAACTGAAATTTGGTTTCTAGGACCTTTTGTAGTTTGAGTCCTGCTTTTGCTCCTTACAGTTGTTGTCTTTCTTTTTGAATTATATGATTGAAGGAATGTTGTCTTTTGAGAGCTTTTAAAATTTATTTCAGGAAGGTTTACTTTTGTTCCTGGTTTCTTACTATGTTCGAAACACCTGCATATAGAAAAGATATGATTTTGAAGCTTTTTGGGCTTGTTTTGGTGCCCTGTGTTGCTTTTCTAGGCCTTGAGCCTTTCAGTTGTGAGCTTTCATGTGGGCTTATGGTTTCCCCTTGCTTTCTCTGGCCATGAGCCCTCTCCCGTGGCTCCTTTATGATGAATGTGGGCTGGTGTTTTCCCTTGGCTGTCCCTGGTTGTGAGCCTCCATGCCTTGGTTCTTTGATTCTTTGTTGCTTGCTCCTACCCGAGTACACCTAATTGTGGTTTCCCTTATATTGGGCTCGGTATGCCCTTTTGGCTGCTACCCCTGCTTGAATAGGAGTTATTAACTTCTCTGAATGTTCCTGGCTGTGAACATTTCTTGTAGTATCCCTCTATTCTATTTAAATGTTTCCTGTTGCTCGGGTGATGAATATTTGGTTGAATGTGCTGTTTTAGGACTGAGTTGAGTCTTTTCTATTGTGTCTACCTGTGATCCTATTATAGTTTTAATTTGGGTTGGTGGCTACCTTTTGAAGGATGAGGAACTGTTGTCCCAAACCGTGAGCTTATGTTGGGACTTGGTTGTGCTCTTTCTTGACCCCACCCGTGAGCCTGTTGGAGGTTTATTCAGGCTCGTTTTGCCCTCTTGATTGCCCTGACCGTGAGCACTTATATGTTATTTTGGATAATATTGTACTTGTACAGTGCGAGAGGCTTATGGTTGAAATTGAAACTAGATGGTTTTATTGTTTACAAGATTTTAGGAATTCTGAGGATGTCATTTGTGGATTATATTCCTTTGATTCAATTGGAAAAATTTAAAAGATTCTTAAAATTTCATTTTGGGAAAGTATGAAGTTGGTATGAACTGGATCCATGAAAGGATTTGAAAACTTATAAATTTGAAATTCGGAAAGAGTTTGAAGGCTTGACATTAAAATTCAGATAACATAAATGTCACAGGCTTGGGTGTGTGAATATGTAGGTAGTGGTGGAGTTGTTTATACCATTAGCATATTGATGTGGGCCCGTATCGACTTGTTCGAAATAAGATTTGTAGGGGATACCCTTCTTGGGTTGATCCATTTACAAAATTTGAGAAAATGATATCCTTCTTGGATTGATTCAAGGATATTGGGCCCTCCTTTTCAAATTTCTTCGTTACAAGTTTGAGGGTTGATTCACCCTTCGTCTTTTCAATCTTTTGGGTGGATTAGTTCCTCCTCTATCTCATCCCCACTTTTATTCTTTTTTTTTTCCTTGCTTCTTAGTTCGGTTTTCAATGCTTATGTCTAACACATAAGTGCTCATATATAGCCTTTTGTTATATATGAAATCATCAAGCAAGGTCGCAAGTAGGTCGGTTTTGTTTTAGAGCTTAGGGCGATGATGACAAAGGCACGTCGGTGGTAGAGTAGAATGATATTTCATCCTACGACATCAGGACCCAATCTTGGGACTTGATAAACCGTATGATGATAATATTATTCACCGACACAAGACTAGCGAGGAACTCGTACCTTCTTTGATTGTCCGACGTGATCGACTCGTGGACAAATATATTTTTCAAAACTGATAATAACATACATGATAAGAACAGATACAATATTTATAAAAATATTTTCACTACAAAATTGATACAACTTCCTTTTTTTATGCCTGAAATCCATGTGCATGCTAAAATATAAATTTTAAATGTGTTACAACTTGATTTTCTACTTGTTCATTACCGATGTCGGGCTAAGAAGTACCCTCCTAAGTTAGGTTTAGTAGGACACTCTTCTAGTTGAGTGGCGGGATCTATACATCCGGGTAACCGATAGTAGTCTTCGACGTCCCTCGAGTACAATATATTATATTTGAGCCTAGCCCCGACCCGAGTGCTTGCGGTCCCCTCTTTTCGGATTTTTCGTATGTTTTATTGGAATTTTTGGACAAAGCACTCGTGGTACCTTTTCCGTGATCTTCTCGAGATCTTGATAATTTTCTTAATATTGTCATTTGTCGATAAAGGTGTGAACGATTTAGATATCTTGGGCCCTTTGTCCAAAGCGATGGTGATATAGATGGGGATGTTAATAGTAGAATTCAAGTTGGTTGGTTAAAGTGGGATTAAGGCTTTGTTGTTGTGTCATTTGTCGATTTTTCAGAGTTTTTCCGTCGTGAGTCATTTGTCGATTTTTGCCAAGTTTTCCGTCGTGGGTCATTTGTCAATTTTCTCGAGCTTTCAGGCAATGTTTCTTTTGTTTATAAGTGTATATTAGCTCGCTTAAAGGAACAGCAAGCCTCCCAGATATACAGGTTTGATTTACATTACAGCATTTTACTTCACAGCATACTGTAATGTTCTTTCTCTTCTATGCCGCACATTCTACTGTTCTTTTCTTGTTATATTATATGTTTTATTGTTCTGTTACACACTATACCTTATTGTAGAAAAACTCAACAATAAATATCAAACCCGAAGGTGCTACGACGGGGAGCTTGGAGCGAACACTGTGAGCAGCACGACGAGGATACTTAGAAGAACAACGTCAAAACAAATTCAAATCACTAATCACTTTCCTTAGTTTAAATAACCCCATAGGATTTCGAGGTGGTTTGTCTAGTGCAGCGTAAATCCTCACATGTCACCTTTAGGTTTTTGCATAACCCTATTGTGCAATTATAAATCCTAACACTTTAAGATTTCGATGTTACTGTACGGTACGGTGTAAATCTTCCTATCTTTTTATGTCATTTGCACGATCAGATATCGTACGAATGTAAGTCTTAAATTTTAAAAATAAATTGCAGGATTAAATATTGAATAACATTATTTCAAAGACATAAAGCCAAACAATATAATTGTTGGAAATCACCGAGGTTGGGAGGTCACTGGGGTTCTCCCTGGATCTGTGATATCTCATACTCTTCATTCCTTTGGATTCCTTAAAATAATTGTTCCTGTTTGAGCCACTCCCGTTTGATTTTCCCGTGTCCAAACTTGGAAACCTAAACTTTGAAATCTGGAAAGTAAAACCGTCGATCTTAATCGAAAGTCTTCTTAAGTGACCCCGGTCATTTAAGATGTAATTAACTATATGAGCTTACCTCTATAGAGAACTTGGAACTCAAGTAAAGGAGCTTAATCCTTATATTAGGTAGGGGAAATTGTTGGCCATACATAAAAGTTTTTTTTGCAGACCAAACAGATGTCACAAACTTCTTAGTTTATGTCGTTGAGCCTACTGACAAGTGGTATGTTTATCCTTCGGGATAGTTTAATACTTGTGGTGTCGCGCTAAGTCGTTCAAACTATTTAATATGTAAGTCTCGTTTGGTCTCATCTATCTCATCTATTTTTAAATTAAAATTTTACTTTCAAAAGTCATATTTACATCAAAACTATTTTCATATTTTACAAAAATCATTCATTCTTTTAAAAAAAAATAGCGGCCGACAGTGTGCAAATTAAACAGGAATTAAATTAATGTGTCATAGAATAAAATTATGGGAAGAGCAACTGAACATAGAGTTAAATTAATGTGTCATAGAATAAAATTATGGGAAGGGCAACTGAACATAGAGTAATATGTGAGAGTAAGATGTGATACAAAGATTTCTCATAATCAGTTTGGATTTATGTCGGGAAAGTCTACTATGGACGTTATACATTTACTGAGAGGTTTGATGGAGAAGTACAAAAAGAGTAAGGAGGATCTACATATGATTTTTATTGATTTAGAAAAAGCTTACAATAAGGTTCCAAGAGAAGTTCTATGGAGGGTTCTAGAGATAAAAGGTGTTGATATGACTTATATTCAAGTCGTTAACGATATATATACTAGAGATGTGACTTGTGTTAGAAATAGGAGGAGGATTGACTGAGTATTTTTCTAGTGATAATGTGAAATGAATCTATCTATGGTAGGGTTGGTGTAGCTCCAGTGGCAAACAAACTTTGAGAAATTTGTCTTGGATGATTTAGTCAGATTAAACGATGGTCATCTGATGATCCGGTTAGAAGAGTAAATGTTTTAGATTCTAATTATGTTAAGAAAGGTTAATGTAGACATTAAAAAACTTTGGCATATTGTATAAAAAATGATCTTAATCTACTAGGATTAAAAGAAAATATGACACTCAATAAAACACAATGAAGTAAAAAAATTCATGTAACTAACCCCACTTAGTGGGGTAAAGGCTTGTTATTGTTGTTTTTGTATTACTTCAGGAATCGGCTTTAAGCTCATGTCTTTTTGTTTTAGGCCTCGTTTGGGGGGGATTATATGTGCAGGTGGCGTTTTTAAAACGCCGCCTATGCGTTTGGTTAGTGTGCTCGCCCAACGTCTTCAAATACGGCGTTTTGGATTTTTGAGAAAACGCAGTCGCAGGATCGACCCAGTGGCCCGCGAACGGCCTTGAGCTCTACCCTATCGCGCTCCCATCTCCTTTCCCCTCTAATTTGGGCATTCTCAATGGATTGGATTTCAATATTGTTTTAAGGTTGATGGGTTATGCAGTTGCTAGCTCTTTGTTAGGCATTATCATGGATGGTTATGTTCCAATTAATTATATCAAAAGAAAAGTATCGTTGCAATTCGGTTCTATTTTCGTGCTTGTCTCTTGCAATAAGTTTCTGTTGCAATTAATAAATTATTGTCTATTGACATAATTTTTGTGCAATTTTTATTAACTATTGGTTTAAAGGTCATTCCATTACCAGTCTATTTTCTATCATATAGCTTTCAATGGTAATATGGCTGAAGTCAAGATTTCGGCAGCATATAAATAAAAAAATAATAATTTGAAAGCTTGTGGCTCAATGACGTTTCTCTTAAAGAAATCGATAGCCTGTTTTTCACAGGATCTACAAATACTCTATTTTTTTCCAAAAATTTTACTTAATGCAAAGGAGCTTATACAAATGGAATGCTTGCATTTATTTTTTTTCATAATAGCAAGGTGGCTGGATCATGTTCATTATAAATGCTAAGATATGAGGCATGTACCCTATGTTCTCCACGCATAACAAAATTGAACAGGGTGATGGTATGTCATGAGGAATGTTTCTTTCTTTCATTGGCAATTTATTGTCCAGTATGGGTCTGTTAATATGAGATGTATGTGACTGTTAGTTATGGGTGAATTGCTTCATGAAGAGGACATGTTGTTGTGACTATAATCTATTTATGCGTGGCGGTTTTGGGTTCGAAATGGAATGTCATTGAAAATGGAATGTAGTTTGTTTTTTTGGCTGTTTATTGTTTAACAAACGAATTATTTCATCATAAGGTTAGTGTTCTGTGATCTTACTACTCCTGCAAGAATTTGTGGCCAGCCTCTTGTTGTGGAGTTGATCTCCTTGCGCATAACATGCGTCTTTAAGGTGAATAGGGCCTCTTGTATATTCATGTTTGGAGGATGACAGCAATGTTTGATCCTTCTTCTCGGTGCATCAGTTTATATGAGGCGTTTATGGATGGCTTTTTTGTGCATATGCACAATGAAGGCAACCAAATACCTATATAATTTTTGGAGCAAAGGTTTTTTACGCTACTATGGATTGCTTTTTGTTGGTGATATGCACATATCACACATGAGAGGTTGGTTATATGTGGGTTAAAGGCAACCAAGAACTCATTTCTTTACAAGGTCAACTGTCATATTATAGTGACAAACTTGTTGGTTGGTGTGGTGAAATCGAGTCCTCACGTCTGTTTCTTTAATCAGTTTTTTGTTTCCTTATTCAATATTGTTTATTATTTTGCATTTCCATGGATTTTGTTTGTAATTTCATTATATTATAGTGACAAACTTGTTGGTTGGTGTGGTGAGTTCGAGTCCTCACGTCTGTTCTTTTAATCAGTTTTTTGTTTCCTTATTCGATATTGTTTATTATTTTCCATTTCCATGGATTTTGTTTGTAATTTCATTTAATGTTATGACTGACGGGTTCTCTCTTGAATTATTAAAGGATGATGAGCTCCATGTTTTCGAGAAACTCTGAGCAAGTGCTATCACGCTGCAGACTGCCGCCTTTGTTACTCAAGTAACGTCGGCCACATAGCGAAGGGCGACAGTTTTACAGATGCCCGAGGTAGGAAGACGGTCCGAAGACTTGTGACTTCTTCAGATAGGCAGAAAGTCCGGCTGATTCCACTGTCGATAATGATCAGGGTTCGATGATATCTCTACAGGACAATGTTACTCGTGACATGCTTCTTCTGCATTTTAAAAAGAATATTATCATCATTTTAATTGTAATTTTAATATGTATTTTCTTTTTTTAGGTTTCTTGATATTCACTCTTAAATTAGGTGTATATCATTTTTTTCTACTGTTATGACATGTTCTTTTTTGTTCTAAACTATCAAATATATTGTCATAACAATTATGTTGCAAACAGCACAACTGCACAGTGGCAGAATGTTCATTTATCCAGAAACAGCTACAAATCAGTTGTTTTCCAAACGCACAAGTCAAACAGCAAGCCAGTTTATCTGGATCAACTGCTAATCAGCAGTTTATCAGAATAAGTTGTTTATCTGGATAAGTCGGATAAGTTGTACTGCCTCAAACTGACCCTTAGTTATGGATGCTCTTACTGGACATTTATAGGAGGATGTGTCATGGTGTATAATTTTCGTTGATGATATCCTTCTTGTGGATAAGACCAAAGTAAGAGTTCACGAAAAACTTGAATTATGGAGATCTACATTAAAGTCTAAAGGCCTGTGTTTGATTAAACCTAAAACTGAAAACGTGGAATGTAATTTTAGTAGTAGTAGATCAGGTTGCAGAGTCGTAAGTGATCAAATCATTAAAAGATATGAACATTTTAGATATCTCGGGTTTATTGTTCAAAATAATGTTGATATAGATGGGAATGTTATTAGTAGAATTCAAGTTGGATGGTTGAAGTGGAGGAATGCATCATGCTATTATGTAATAGAAAAGTTGCGGTGACACCTACAATGGTTTATGGTGCAGCATGTTGGTCTTTAAAAGGGAAGCATAAAATTAAGTTAACTGTTGTCAAGGTGAGAATGCTTAGGTGGATGGGTGGCTTGATACTTAGAGACAAAATGAAATAAATGTATCCGTAAAACGGTTGGTGTAGCTCCAGTGGCAGACAAGATTAGAGAGAGTAATTTTAGATGGTTTGATTACATTAAACGTCAACCATCTAAAGATTCAGTTAGGATGGTAGATGATTTAGATTTCTATTATATTAAGAAAGGCATAGGTAGACCTAAAACGATTTGGGCATGGTGTATAAAAAATAATCTTAATTAATTAGAATTAAATGAAAATATGACACTCAATAAGACACAATGAAGAAAAAGGATTCATGTACCCGACCCCACTTATTGGGATAAAGGCTTGCTGTTGGCGGTGACAAAGGGTGATTTTCTCTCTAAATCACCCCATTTATAGAATTGCATAGACACAAGAATTTTAACGAAAAATCCCATTTTCTTTCAAAAATTGAGTAAATGTGGAAGACAAAAAAAATTTCTTTTATCAATAAAGATGAATTAGAAGTTTAAAATATAATTTTGATAATTTTAAGGAATTGTTTGAACAAAGAAAAAACTTAAATTTTTCTCTCATGATATCTACCAACATACTTTTTATGCTCATCAATAAAGGTTATGAACCACAAGTTTCCTATCAGACTAGTAGATTGAGTAAATCCCTAAATGTCATTGGGAATAAAATGAAAAGTTTTGGATGGTTTGTTTGTTTAGAAATAACACATATTTCACAATTGAAAGAAGACTACCCTTACTGATAAATAATTTGAAATACAAGATTTTCATATATGAGGAATTAGATGTCACAAATGCTAATACCATAAAATAGTGTTGACCTCGCTTTCGATCGAGGTGTTGTTTTCCCCTCCTTAGTAGCCTAGGATCTAGCTGTAGGACCTTTCTGTCGACTACTTCTAGAAAATTAGTGAATGAACCCTCCCCGTTAGCAATTCTGAACTTTTTTTTGCTCGACTTGACATTCCATATAGTAGTTTTGATCGCTATTGCTTAGCATGTAAGGCTACTCTGAAAGAACTCAGGGAGTATTTCTATAGGACTGTCGGCCTTAAGATTGACTGTATTCGTTGATTTGGGACCGCCGCACTCTTCACCGTCCTGTTTAATCGAGCTCGAGCCGAATTTTTTACGTGATTCGGAGCGCGATGCGTTTTTGTCCCAATCATTGACGGGTTGCCTAAACGACTCCGGATGACAAAACAGACTGCGCCGACGCGTCTGGAACGTTGATTTTGCCTAAAAGGGATGTTCGTCTCACTGCGACGACACGTCTGGGGAAAAATACACATTTAAGTGTTAATTATAATAATAAACAATATTTTATTATTATTATTATTATAATTAATACCCTATATTAATCCTAACCTAATTTCGTTATCTCCCCCTCACCTCTGCTAAGTCTCGACCCCGTGGACCTCTGCCCAAGCTTCGGCTCGCTTGGTTCCACCTGACCCGCTCCTTCGTGCCGTTGGAGTCTCGTTCCCGCGCTCGACTCGCGCAAGCAGGATGATCCTGCAACCCATCCCTTATCGTATCTCATCCTCTGCGAGGATCTCATCCTTTGTCTCTCGCACTCCCGTATGGAGGCGTCTGCTCCTCTCGATCCTTCGAATAGTATACGATCTCTTAATCATTCATTCTCCTGTTCTCTGATCTATATGAGGCTTTCGTTGGTGTGTCTCAAGAGCCGGGAATATTTTGGAAATGAAGGGAAAACTTTGCCAAATTTTTTTCACTTTCTTCTTTAATTCTTAATGCTGGGGTTGACTGGCTGTTGAAGAGGAGTGAAGATTGTGAAGTATTCTCTTTCTGAAATCCCTGTATTACATTCTGCTTTAAGGAGGTACCTTCCTCCCCCCTTTGCGCCTTGCTTCCTTTCGGTTTTCTCTTTGTCGAGCCACTGAGAATGACTCTGTTGGATAATACAGCATGCTAGTTAATCATTGCGCCTATACTTTGAATTGCGCCTTACTTGAGCATGTGAAAATAGAATGGCCGGCATGTTTTAAGGGTTGGACATGGTTATTTGCTTAGGATAGTGAGAATGTGGCATGTTTTGCT
>NW_018164444.1:75396033-75412394 GCF_001263595.1 Phalaenopsis equestris
TATGGGCTCTGAGATAACATAGCTTTGGATAACATATGCTCCTCTGGAATACATGTTGGGATGCACTACGATGCTCCTTTTTTTTATTCACTCTTGCTTAGCATGAAGTATCGAAAAATTTGTTTTGCTTTTCATATATATGTGGAGTTCGGTTTTGATTCTCTGTGGCTTTTCCTTGCCTGAAATGCATGCCATCAGAAAATTTTCTGTAATTTGGAAAGCTCTGTAACAAGTTTTGAGGGCTTGGTTTAGCTCTTCGTGAGGCATCTTCCCTGCTCAAATATCTGTTGGAAATTGTTTCATGCTTGGAATAGTTAGGTTGGTGGCCCAAATATGCTCTCTATGTTGTTGTTCTTATTTAAGATGTATATTGGCTTCATATCTTGATGTTTCAAAGGCATGCGGGTTGTTCCTTGGCTTTGGAAGGCTCGATTTTACCTTAAGGTGGCTGGAGTTTTAAATTCTGTTGAGAATGGGCTTTTGGTTTTTGTTGAAGCTTTGTCCTAATTGCTCGAACTTTACTTCTGGGCCTTAAAGGGTTCAGTTTGGCTTTGTTTGGGGGTTCAGTTTGCTTGCCTTAGCTCCTACCCGAGAGCATGTTTTGGGTGATTGTTCCTGCCCCTGCTCAAGAGCTGTGGGACGGTTCAATTTTATTCGCTTTAACCCCTATTTGGGGCTTGGATTTTGTCTGGTTCTGCTCCGACCAGAGAGGTAGCTTGGGAGCTTGATTTGGTTTGTTCTTAGTCCCACCCGTGAGCTTGTTGGTAGGACATTTGGTTTGTCTTTAGCCCCTGTTGGGCTCATTTTGGCTTGTGCTGGGCTTGTGCTGGACTCGGTTTCGGTCATTTGATGGCTATGGTTTTTGGCCTTAATTGAGGAGCTCGGTTTGACTCATTTTTAAGCCCTTGCCCGAGGGCCTGGCTTGTGTTTTGTGTTGTCCTTATTCAAAAGGCTTGTTGGGTGGTTGTCCTGTACTTCTCCTATTCCTACCCGTGAACCTATTGAGGGGTTGCCTGGGACGATATGGCTCTTCTTGTTGAGTCTAAGTGGCTTGAGTGTTGTTGATAAATCAAGTTTGTCATTCAAAGAAAATATTTGCACTATCCACCAATAGAGTAAGGTGATTCAAAATGAGTCGAGCATATTTCTTGGGTCTTACTTGAGAAAATTAGAGTCAATTTGGGATGATTTATGAAAGCTTGTCCATACACTCTCTCATGTATAACAAAGGCAATACTTTGGCAATACCTAGGGTGGTTTTCCTTTTGCTACTTTGGCCGTGAGCCTTGCTCGGTGGGCACTGCCCCTGTGGTTTTTCGGCTTTGCCCTCTACCCGTGAGGTTAGCAGATGGAGGTCTTCTTCTTCTTTGTCCCTCACCCGTGCGTTCGTGTTGTGTTGGATTCCTCATTGTCGTCTGTGACCATGAGCTTCTTATATGGGGTTTGGTTCGATTTGTTTTGGCTCCTACTCGCGAGCTAGTTGGAGCTTGGTTATGCGTTCTTGGCCTTACCCGTAAGATCTATTGGGGATGGCTTAATTTGATCTAGTCTGTTTTGTCGGGCTTGAAAGATTTGGATGATTGTTGATGGATCAAATCTGTTATTCCAAAACGAGGGTTATATCTTGTACTCTCTTATGTATATTAAATATCTTCTTATAATTGAGTAGGGTTGCCTCAGTCGTGAGCCTTACTTGTTGTTCCTTGGGTTGTCTTTGGTCGTTGGCTTTAGCGGTTGCCCTTTTGTTGCTTGGCCGAGAGGCTTAGTTGTTGTTCATCTATTTGTTGAAGCCCGACCGTGAGCTTTTATGTGGTTTTAGTCGGAAGATTTCATGCTTATTTGATACGAAGAGATTTTCATTAAGTCTGGAATTGAATAGCTTTAATGTTGACATAATTTTTGGAAGTATAAGTGGCTGCCGTCCCAGGGTTATTTTCCTTTTATTTAAATTGTGAAGCTTGAGAGATTTCCAAATTTTATTTCAGGAGAATACTTGGTTGAGACGAATTGATTTCATAAAAGATATATTTGGGGTTTGGATACCGGCGTTATGAGGTCATTTCGACTTGGGTTGATCCACTTATAAAAACATGAGAAAATGATATCTTTTCGGATTGATTCAAGGATCTTCGGGTTTTCCTTTTCAGGTCTTTTCATCACAAGTTTTGAGAATTGATTCATCCTTCGTTTTTTTTTATGTTTTAGGTGAATCAGTCTCTCCTCTCTCTTACCCCATTTTTGTTCTTTTTTTTCCCTTGCTTTTTGTTTCGGTTTTTTATGCTTATGTCTGTTATATAAGTGTCCACATATAATCTTTTGTTATACGTTAAACCATCAAGCAAGGTAGCAAGCAGGTCGGTTTTGTTTTGGGGCTTAGGGCGATAATGACAAAGGCACACCGGAGATAGAGCATAATGATATGTCATCCTACGACATCGGGATCCGATTCAGAAACCCATCAGGATCCGATTCAGGAACCCGGTGAGTTGTAAGATGACAGTATCATTTACCGACACAAGACTAGTAGGAGTTGACCCGAACCTTCTTAGGTCGTTGTTAGTCTTATGCCCGACAGCGTGATCGACTCGTTGACAACTACATTTTTCAAAATTGACAAAAACAAATTTGATAAGAACAGATACACCTTTTTCTAAACAAAAACACATTTTTCGCTACAAACAAAATTGATACAGCCCACTTTTTGCATGTTCGAAACTTGCTTGAAACTTATGTGCATGCTAAAAATACAAATTTTGAATACATTTTAAACATTGGTTGTCCACCTGTTGATTACCTGTTTGGGCTAAGGAGTACCCTCCTGAGTTAGGTTCAATAGGACACTCTTCCAGTTGAGTGGCGGGTTTTATACATCCGGGTGAACTAGTAGCCTTCGACGACCCTCGAGTACTAATATATCGTTGAGTCTAGCCCCAACCCGAGTGCTTGCGATCCCCCTCTTAATGAACTTTTTCATATGTTTTTCTTGAAATTTTTTGACAAAACACTCGTGGTCTCTTTTCAGGATTTTCTCGTGTTTTCTAAGATTTTAATCGATTTGTTGATTCGTCGATTTCCTCGCATTTCTCTTGTCGTGAGTCTTTTGACGATCTTTCTCGAGATTTCTGGATGATGTTTCTTTATTTTCGTTTATATAAAGCATTTCAGTCTGTTTCCTCAAGTTTTGTTGCTTGTACTTGTTGCATCAATTACACCTAAGGAACAGTGGACCTCCCAGGTATACAGGTTTGTTTTATGTTTACAGCATGTTACTTTCTTGCAAATCACCTACCTGTTGTATTCTTTTTACTTTTCCTTTACACCGCATGTTGTATTGTTTTCTTTATTGCATACTCTACTGTTTCTCCTGTGCTACATACCCTATTGTTGTTGTACTGTTTTCTTTACTGCATACTCTACTGCTTCTCCTGTGCTACATACCCTATTGTTATGCTATACATTGTACAACTTCAACATATTATCTATAAGATATTTGATGAACTACAACCATACGGCCGCTGGATTTGACATTATAACCTGACAACCTAGAAAACTTAAACTCGTCACGACAAGGAGCTTGGAATTAGCGCGGTGGGCAACACGGTCATCTTCAACAGTAGAACATGTCTTCTTCAGCTAAAACATTTCTTTCCTAGAAATTAAAACAACAATCCATAAGATTTCGAGGTTGTTCGCCTAGCGCAACATAAATCCTCAACATTTTCTTTAGGCATTTGTATAGCTCTATTGTACGATATAAGCTCTAACTCGTTTTAGGATTCTGAGGTTGTCGTTCGTTACGACCTAAATCCTCACATCTTCTAGGTTATTTGTGTGATCGTTTCACACGAATGTAGGCAATAAATAGATAAAATTGGCAGGATAAAACACTTGAATATTTCTCATCGAAACTGAAGCCAAACCATAGGGTAGACTGGGAAGTCATCGAGGATCTCCTCTGGATCTGTGGCATCCTCTAGCTCTTCTTCATTTAGATTCTGTAATAAATGTTCCAAATTTGAGTCATTCCCCTTTCACATTTTTTTGTCTAATTTCGTTGAAAAGTCTCGTCCTTTTGAAGTCCTTGAAGATATTTTTTTCTGATTTTTATCGAGAGTATTCTTAAGTGACTTCGGTCATTTAAGATGTAATTAACTATAGTGGTTTGCCCTTATAGGAAGTTTTTCCGAACCCAGCTTAAAATAAACCCTATTTCATTTTTTATATTAAATAAAAGAATTTGTCGGCAAATAAAACGATTTCATTGACCAAACGGACGTCATATATTTCTTAGTTTTTTGATAGAGTCTCATCCTCAAGTCTTGTGTTTATCCCTCGGGATAGATACAGAGTTTGAGGTAGAGTGCTCTTTCATTTAAACTGTGAAAATTATGGGATCAGTTTGATTTCATATTTTTCTAAACTTAAATCTATATGTAAATTAAAACGTCCTTCCGAAGCGGACGACGGGATCTCGATTCCAGCGACCGACAGCTTCCTATGGACAACACACCCCAACTTTTTATCGCCGACAAATAGTATTGGAATTTGAAAAGATAGAGGAACCCTAAATTTGTTGATGCGGTCCTTATGAGACGATGTATTTGATGCATTAGCCTTAGTTAAATATACATCTCAGTAAATAAAGCTATGTGGAGGGTGTTAATGAAGAAAAAGAGGCCATGTTTACTAAACTCTATGTATTGCCCCTTATCTTGATGTAATGCTTGAGAAGACAGTTGCCATAATATAAATATGATTTGCTCAAAGCAAAAAACTATGAAGAAGTGGTAGGCTCAAAATTCACAGATACAGAAATTAACTACAAAATCGTACAGGTCTAACTGCTCCTTAATTAGCTTCACAAAGACTCAAAACATCATGACATTATTTAGAAGCCATGCTTTGTTTCAGAAGAATAGAATAGAAGTGATGCTGGAGTTAACCAAACAGCAACGGAAAATGTAACTTTATTATGGAAAGCAAATAGGGGTTACAACACACTCCGAAATAGAAAATAACAATAGACACTGCACAAACAATAACTAGGGCACTGATCGAAGTTGATGATGCTGCGGTTGGAGGAATAGTGAATAAGGATGGTTGGATGGTCAAGAGGCAACAAGAGAAGGGGTAGCAGCAATAGATGAGGGGGAGGGGGGGGAGGGGGTGCGGCAGGCATTGTAAAATTGTTGATAAGTGGATGGCAGCGTGATTTTGTAGTAGGGTTACAGCAAGGAGGTTGCAGGAGGGTGGTGGCAAAAGAAACATGGTTGGAAAGGAGCGACAACAAGGATTCGATGGTTAGAAGGGATAGGCGGCGATTGGATAACAGCAACACTATCGGCAGATATGGTAGCAGGTCAGACGATCGACATGAAGGTTGAGGAAGCAAAGAATGGTAGATAAACACAACCTCAAAACGAGCTACACATAACACATTCTCGTTTTCGTATACAGAAATAGAAGGGAATATCTGAACAATGACGATTGTCCTGATTGAAAACTGAATAAAAACTGAAAAACTAAGACAAAGAAACACTTATATAAACCCTAAATAACTAGGATTGGATCCTCCTATAGAAATAGCGCGCCCACTTACAGTGGAAGGGTCGATCGCCCTCCCAAGTCTGGACTGGTTATGTCCAGACAAAGGAAGTGCGGGATATTTCGTGCGGCTCCCTATTACACCCGCACCAGCATCAGTCTCCCAAGGAAGGGGGAGCTTTGACCTCAACTTCAAAGCTTCTAAATCCTTGTAGTATGGAGTCAAGTCTACCACGTTGAAGGTAGCAAAAATATTATAGTTTCTGGCAAGTCGATCACATAAGCATTGTCATGTAGCTTCTTAAGGATCCTGAAACGTCCTTTTGCCCTAAGCTTGAGTTTCCCGAGCAATCTCTGGGAAATCTCTCTTTCTTTAGTCAGATTGACACTCGATCTCCCTCTTGAAAAGTCACATTCTTCCTGGTTTTATTAACTTGCACCTGGTACTTGTGATTTTGTCTGGTGATCTTTTTCTTGACCTCCTCGTGTAGTCTCTGAATCTCTTGTACCCTCGCTTCGGCATCTGTACTTTCCTCAGACATAAGAACCGATACTAGTTCTAGTGGCATATCTGAAAGTTAAAGAGTTCTGATTATGATATTTCACCCTAAAACTAGTTATATCCTTTAGTTATTGCTATTAGTTCATGCAAAATGCAAAATGCCAACTACAGAGCACACCCATGGCCCAAGCATCACTAAGCTGACCAAATCCCGCACAAATGCAAGAAACAAAATTGCACCACAATTTCTTCTGATCTAGACCAGAACGTGTCACTTTGTTTAACATTCAGGCAGTAAAGATGCATTACTTTCGATAATGTGTGATTGAAAATAAATTACAAAAAGAAACAGCTTAATGTAGAAGGAATAACCTTACATGGATTATATCAGATGATTAAGGTCAAAAACAGCACAAGAAAACATCATGGAACTTAAAAGATAAAATTTATCAAACTATAATTAGGTCCATGAAATTATTTATCGAGAAAAAAATAAAAGTGATACCCTAACTACCTATGAGAGGTTAATTTAGTCCCTGACTTATATAAAAGAACAGATTTTTTACCAACTATTTAAATTAGGACCAAAATATTTTTGTCATATATATTAACGGTAACTAATACTAATTAAAAATGATGATATTTGAAGAAAATATATTTTTTAATTAATAAACCTAATTTCTTAATTACCCATTTCTCTTGTTACAGCGGCTAAATTTTCTTACAATAAGATTGAATTGGAATTACAAAAATAGCGGCGCGAGGAGATTTCTCATAATAAATTATTCTGTTTGATATTTTTATTACCTTGGATCCGTTTTGACAAAAAATAACACACACTGTGTTATATTATAATGAAATCAAGATAACAAAAATATAAAATAAAATTATTTACAAAATTATTTATTACAAAAAATCAAGTTACTCAATAACTTGCACGATCTCAATCCATTCCTACATTTGAAGTTGGTAAACGAGAAAGAAGGATAAGTCGGAAATTATATTTATTAAGAAAAATTTGAGAAGAAAATATAATTTTCCAAAATACCCTCCCTTTTAAAATCATTCAATTAGGCTTTAGTAAGTTTAGTCAGCAAGATAATTTTGTTCCAGTTTAAAAAAAATGTGATAAAATAGGTCTTTCATAAAATTTGGGACTAAAATAGTCCCTCACAAATAGGCAAAGAACAATTTTGGCCATTTTATCTATTTTGATCCATTAAACGTCGATCATCTGATGATCTGATTAGAAGAGTAGATGTTTTAGATTCAACTTAAGTTAAGAAAGACATAGGGCATATTGTATAAAAAAATGATCTTTATTTATTAGAATTAAATAAAAATATGCACAAAATAGGACGCAATGGAGAAAAAGCAATCATGTAACCAACCCCACTTAATGGGATAAAGGTTTTGTTGTTGTTGTTGTTGTTGTTGTTGTATCTATTTTGATCCAAGCGTGGGCAATAAAAAAGTGATTGACAGCTAAGTCGACTGTGGTAGAAATGAAAATGTTAAGATGAATGTAAAACAAAACTAAAAAGAGTAAATTAAAAAATGATTATATCAAAAAAATGAATAAAGTGATGCTACTGCAGAAGAAAATTGAAAATAGATTTAAGTGATTTCGATATATCCAATAGGTAAAGAGTGAACTATATTAAAAATGAGAAAAGGTAGACCTAAGGTAATATAAGTATGAGCCATTCAAATCAATCAGTGGAGAATAAGTTTAATACATTAAATAGCTGTCACGATCTAACCCAGGGCTTCAAATTAATCATGACGAGTACAAACGGTCGGACGGTGAAAAATAAAAATCTCTATATTCATTTACTATAAGGAGCATTCAATTAAATGAAAGAGCCGCAAAAAAAATTAAACCAAAGCAGTAAAACTAAATTTACCATTACGTGTTGTTTGCATCTTCTACAAACATTTTTTTCTATTGCTCATCTCTTAAACAATTAGTTACACCTATAAAAGTTAGTTTAAAATAATAGTAGGCTAACCAAAGCCAGTGAATACTTACACTCCTAAACTATAGCAACATGATGGGAAAAGAGCAATGTGCATGTCAATTAAACTTTTAATAAATCAATATAAGACATTTGATAGTCTAAGAATATAATCACTTATGTTATTTCAAGTTATTCGATGGATTTTACTAAACCCTTTTATATTTGTGCAGGTGTTACAAGAGCATCGTCTAAAAATTATATCAATTAAGGTACTTAAATATTAATATCATTTTTTTATATGCGTGTGCGGGTATCTCAGCATTCCTCATAAGTATCATAAAGGAGTGACTTCATCACAGTTAAGCTTATACAAACAAGCAATGTACTTAGTTCATATCATTCACAATGTTACATCGCTTGATATGTAATATTTATTATTACACTGCATAAACATTTCATAATGTGAGACTACAAATATTCACAGATAAAATTTAAAAATAGAAAATCGATTTCACAAATTAAGCATGAATGACCATTCAAAAAACTAGTTTAGAAAATATATAAAAATGATATTATAATTTAAAAATAGGAATATTCACATCAATGTCAATTAATTTATGTTTGGATTTACATTGACATTGACTCTTCTAAAATTGAAGTCTATAATAACATGATATATTGCTAAAATTTATTTTATTCATATTATTTTAATAAATTATTCTTTAAATTATTTAAGTATTATTTTCATCATTTTACGTTATGAAATCCTAATCAATTTTATTTTGTTATTCAATATATTTTTAAAATTCATTAATATAAACTAAAACTTACCCTATCAAAGCTTGCTCCCAGCAATCTCTCTCATTTAGTTCCTGCACTTCTCTTTCTTTTATTTCCATCCAAGCTAAAATTCTAAATAGAAAGCAAAATAATGATACAATGTGTGGGAGGGCCCGAGCATGGCACCCTGCCCACATAAAAATCATAAATTAAAAACCACAAAAAGATTTTAAAACTAGAAAAAACAGAAAATATATTAGATACTAAAATAAAAAGCCTAATAGTGTCGAAATGCATAGTATCAGGTGGCTAGAGAGCGACTTGTCTCTGCCTCTAGTTCTAGGTAATGATCAAGCTAATAAGCTAGTAAGATAGTAAGATGATTGTCATTGCCAATAGTAACCAATGTATCATCCAATATGTTCCCGAGCTGGAGTCGGCCTCCATTCTTCTTCCTCTTCCTCCTCGAATAGACATGTCATTCCTCTTTCGAAGAATCAGTCTGATGGGGTGGTAGGGAGCCAGAAGGAATCCCACCCGTTGTACCCACAATAGGTTCTAGTACATGTGAAGTATGAGTTGTCTCTATATCGGATACTTCCTGAAGAAGTGGAGCTACGAGGCTCTCCTGATTATCAGTCTGAACACTATCATTTGTACGTAATAGTCTATCAAATATTATTTTTCATGGGGTTTGAAAGTGCCAACATCACATCACTCGCAGTAACAGTAATAGCAGTGTCATGGGGGTCCTCAGGGGCAACAGACACCTACTGTCTAGTAGTATCCTCTCTGGGTGGAACTAAAATGTCCAGAGCAGTGGGGTTAGGCCTATCCTTATTCACTTGAACCTTAGATTTCAAATTTGGATGAAACTTGTGGCATTTATCAAGGATATGACCAAGCATCTTACAATGGGTACAATATGGGGGTTTCTGCTCCATGACAATTTGTTGTCAATAACCATTATGGGTTGTGCCCAGCCAGACTTCAGTAACATCAGGTAAAGTAATATCCATTTTCACAAGTATTCTGGCCACCGGGAGTCTGATTAGGTTGAAAGTAGGAAGATCTAGCTTCAAAGAATCCTCAAGGATGACCCCAATAGAGTAGAGAACCTGATGGTGAAAAAAATACAGCTTCAGACCATGTAAACTAAACCATATAGGTACAGTGGGAGTTTCATGATTATGATTGAAATCAGAATACCACTTGAGTAGTTTCATAGATTTACCAGCGATGTTAAGATATTTTCTAGAGAAAATCTGAATATAGTCCTCAGGCACGGTTAACTAAACCAATACATGTTTATCATCAATGAGCCCCACTTTCCATTTTCCTGTTAATTTGAAGTCATCGAAACTTTTCCTGATAATTTTCATAGGTGGGTGTCCCCACTGAAATTTTCCACTAAGAGCAAATTTGAATTTGTCATGCAGCGTTGAAATTTCTGACGAGGAGAAAGAAGAGTGTTGTCTTTCCACTTTCTCTACATGCATTCTTAATAAAGAGACAGTTATCTGTACCATCACGATTTTTCTTTAAACTTGAAGGGAAGACAACCGCCGTCTCCCCCTGAGGCAAAGGAGGTTTTGTCAGGTTCAACTGAAGAAGAAGGAAGCTGCATCACAGCAAAGAGAAGTCCTGCAAGTCGGGCAGATGGCAAAAAATATGAGCCGAATAGTTCAAGGCAAAGTTGCGCAGAAGACAGGAACCGCAGATGAAATGCGGAAAAGACAGGGAAAGAGAAGTCCTGCAAGTCGGGCAGATGGCAAAAAAGATGAGCCGAATAGTTCAAGGCAAAGCTGCGCAGAAGACAGGAACCGCAGATGAAATGCGCAAAAGACAGGGCAACGAAATCGCAGCTCGGCAAACACGAAACCGCAGCTCGGCAAACACGAAACCGCAACTCGATCCGCACAAAAAAGAACTGCAGAAGCTGGAAGGCTAGTTAGAAGGCGCGAAGGAGGAAACGACAAAACCGCAGCAGCAAACGTCGAAGTCCTTTGTCGTTTGGCGCAAAAGAGAAGACGATGATCGCAAGGTAGAGTCCTTCATCGTCGTTGTCGAGTGCGAGAACTTCATCGTCTAGGAAGGAATCAAACTAGGGTTTCGCCGTCGGGCGAAACCCTAGCATCGAGACACAAATATATATATACATAGTTTTCTAATTTAATCATCTTAAAATTATTAATGCTTTCTCGATCGAGCCGTAACCCACTCGAAAAAAGAGTTTCTTTCCCCTCTACACGCGAAATCCACCTCCTTCCTACAAGCACGAGAGCTCCTTCCTCTCATCTTCCTTTAATCGGCCAGGGCACCACTCTTCCTTACATTGCAGGACTACTAATCCTCGCACCTGAAGCTGCTCTTCATCGCCTTCATCGCCTTCATCGAGCCCAAGTCTTGTTTGTTGTCTACACTGATCGAAGACGCCGACAGCGTCGATGTCGCTGCCTTTGGCTAGGTGAAAGCCCTAGCGTCACGCGTCCTCCTGATTACAATTCATTTACTCTGCTCGACGCCTCCTCCTGCGGCATCCTCCTCTCTATTGTATGCATCGTTCTACAAGTATATCTGATTACAACCATTTACTAAGCAAAGTATAACCTTTCGAGTCCCTGAATGTTTGCTTCCTCTCCCTCTTTTCAACTCCCTCAAGAACACAAAACGAGGCATCACAATCGCACTAAACAAGGGCAAATGGAAAATTAGGATTCAGAAAGCCAAATACTTGGGATAAGGGTATTGCATAATTTAGGTGTGGAAGAGAACTATTGGCTATGTCAATGAAATCATTGTAGTTCAGAATTTCGGTAGTCCCTCTACAAATAATAGATGACACTGAAAAGAATGTAGCAGCTAGGAGGGTTGCGAACGGGAATATAAACACGAGCATGTAATGAAGCCTTTCCCAATCACTGCACATGCACATTAATAATATCATTTCATAATTAGCAATAAGAAATTTCTGATATAGGAACATCACAAGAAATGCATGCCATAGCCTTTAAATTATATCAATGAAAGAAAAGATGGAGTACCAGCCGTGTTTATATTTTGCAAGAGAATCCTGAAACACAGAGAGAAGCACTTTACTTCAGCAAAATTCAGTTTTCGGTGAGATGCCAGAGAATAACTGGTGAAGAAAAGAAAAGGCCGTATCAAGTTGCTAGAAAGCCAACCAACAGTTTCATGGTTACTAAAACCATCTGCTAAAACTTCCCACTCCTCTTGAAGCTGCTCTCCAGCCCTTTTAATCACATAGTATCGCCTCCAAACTCGCTGAAGAGAGAGAGAGAGAGAGATTATGAGATGTGGGGAAGATGAAAAGATCCGACAACATCCAAACAGCTTGTACCAAATTGTAATAAAATGTCTACAACGTTGATATATGAAATGAAGAGAAATATACCAAATTGTGCTGCTTAAGTGCTCTTAAGTATAAGAATTACAAAGAGGAAAACTACAACTTTTCTCTTACAACGGATTGTAAAGCATCAAAACTACTATCACGTCCACGCAAAGTTAACTTCCCGTGAAGAAAATTCTCAATTCAAATACATTGCAGGGAAATTTGGCATGAAATAACAGTTATTGCATGATAAATTATTACACGTTTCTTCCGCTCAATGGAGCTTTTACACCACAGCAGTGCAGTTGTATAGATAGCTGCATGATGCACCGCACATGTTGGCAATTTGTGACTTTTAAAAAAAGAAATGCAAGGTCCAAACGGAACCACAGTTCATTTCCATGCTGGCCAAAGATAATTCAGGTATAACAGAAATCTGTCATTTAGAAAAAATATGGAAAAAAATAACTATAGGACATTGTAGAAGAAAAATGAAAATAAAAAAAAAAACATAGACATTTATATACAACTAATGAAGATTCATCGTTCAAACTAAGATACAGAACCAATATGACTGAATATATTTTTTATCAACTAATGCTGGAGATAGAGCTCTAGTTGGACCAGGAACCTCAAAAATTAGAAACAATGTTGGGATGAGAGGTACAATGACGTCCACGCCATTGCAACATACACTGCAACAAAAAGAAACATGCAGATCTTACACTACATAAAGGTTGCAAATGGTACCATCTCCCTGTTAGGGGATATAGTTCCATCTTATCGGCATATGAGTGAAAGACAACAGACAGGTTCTTGATGATGGTTTTTTTTGTCACAAAAATGCTACAACAAATAGGTTATTCCCTTCTACTTATCGGTACTCTTGCAAAATCTCTGTTATGGAGACTAAAATTAGAAGGCTAGAAGCAATAGAAATCAGGCAGTAAATTAAAATTATACACCGGTTATAATCCAAAATTGCAACAAGGTGAAATATTAAAATTGTTCATAATGAATATATAATGATTATTGCCAATATTAATCATGTAACTTAATAATTTAAATATAATCAACAACAATGTTTAAAATCGTTTTCATCAACAGAATTGAAGGCCTTTCAGTCAATCAGCTATCTCGAAAAAGTAAAATTGATACTAATAATAGAATTTCAGATGTAAAGAGTGCTATAAATTGGATGAAGTTTATACTAAAAATGCATCAAAAGAGAATAAAGCTCAAACGTATCGCCAAGAATGAGATGTTAAGCGTTGAATCTGAGTTAATTAGATGTAGATCATGAAAAACTAGTCCTGTGGATGATTGTCCCTCGTATTTTCATTTACAAAAAAAATAACCAGAGTTCCATGCCAGAAAAAAAAAAATGGGATCCTTAAATTATGAGAAAACTTCATATGGATCATTTATATTAGCAACTATGTTAAACAAATTGAAGGGAAAAATTAGTATTTATTACAAGAATAAGTTTATAAGAGATTTCATCCCACTAGGGACGAAACATGAACAAAACATCAAAACAAAAATAATTACGATCTCATGAGTTTGGTGAAAATGATATGTTTTAAAGACAGTATAGATAAGAATCCACACCTCTGAATAATAAAAAGTTGAAATAAATTGTTTAACAAAACTTAGAGCAAGTAAATTTCTTCATAAGGTATAGTAAAATTAGAGGTGTAAACTAAGTCCAGTCAAGCTTGGGCAACACCTGGCTTCAGCTCAAGTCGGGTCATGAGACGCTCATTCATATGAATAAGCGAAGCTGATTGACATTCAAGCAGTAACTATAATAAACTAACTTAAAAAAAAAAAAACTAAATTAAATGTGAAATTAAGTTTACATACATATCACACAAATCTTATGTATTTACATATCTATCTCACATCTAAAGTTTCATATTTACACACAACACACAAATCTTTAATATCACATCAAAATAAAACTTAACACTTTCTCAAAGTCAAACACACATTTTCATGCATAGGTTTGAACCACAAAGTGCTATGTATGCTAATATGGAAGTTTAGGTGTGAGATATGTAAATACAAAAGAATTGTGTGCTATGTATGTAAATTTCCCACAAAATAAAGGTCTCCTTTTTAAATATTATAACTCTATATTTATACATTTGAATTTTACTATATTTCAAATTAATTTTATATTAATAATTTGTATTGAGCAAGCTCACGAGCTGACAAGTTGAGTTGGAGTTAGTTCAAGCTTGAGCTCATTAAGCTCAATTCATGGGCAATTAATCAGGCCAAGAAAAAGACGGCGACGAGTCAGCTTGACTCAGCTACACCAATTAAAATTCATACAAATATTACTACCTCTATTCTAGCTAACTAAATATTATAATTCTTGATTTAACCAAAATCAAGAAAAACAAGTTTTAGAGTGTAATAACTGAAAATTTTAACTTATCTTTTTCTTTTCCCACACCATCTGCTACTTCCCAATCTACTCAATCGCACCGCCTCTCCGGCTATAAGTATTGAGCTTGGGCCAAGGCATGAACAACTCCTCGCTTCCTCTCGCAAACCTCTACCGAAACCCTTTGATATCCCTTCTATCTTTTAGTCGACCTTGGGCTAGGGCATGAACAACTCCTCGCTTCCTCTTGCAACCCTCTACCGAAGCCCTTTGATCTCCCTTATATCTTCCTTTCTCCTGATCTTCCTCTCCTAAAATTGCCTGAAAACAACGACTTCATGAACGAAACCCCGTGATATTGTCACGATTGGAGCTAACAGAGAAGACAACGACAGGATTGTGCTATACTGAGACCCAAAAATCTCATCTTCCTCTTCCTTCAGTTCACTCCTACCCAAAATCGTCAAGGAAACCTCTGCTTTTTTCCATCTCACACACTTCATCTTCTCTAAATCCCAATGCATGGCAGAGGAGGAAACGGGATTTAAGAAACACAGGATTAAACAATACTTTTATTGGTTATTATGTTTCTCTAATAAAATTTATTTAGAAATATATTTTTCCTCAACAAAATATAGCAAAAGTAATAAGATATTGTTTCAATTGTTAGAAATATATTTTTCCTCAACAAAATATAGCAAAACTAATAAGATATTGTTTTAATTGTTAGTTAAAGTTTAATTAGGTTTATAAGTTCTTACTTTTAATAGTAATTATTATTATTATAATAATAATAATAAAGTAAGAAAAATAATAATAGTAATAATAATCATAATAATGTACGTCGATTAGATTATATCTAAGTAATAATTGTTTGATTAATCTTACCCTCTAATTGATTTGGGATCGATAGTCGAACCGTTGAATTTGTTGAAGTATCACGTTTATCGCCTCGAGGTAAATAATCGGTTTTTCTTATGGGATAAATGTATTAATTGCTAGTTAAGGATGTTATCCTTGCTAATCGTCTTAGAATCCTAGCAAAGTTTAGATTTGTCATTCAAACCATTTGAATTCCGTGAATATAATTGCTACGGATTTCATTTGTGTTCATAAATGACTTTCATGTAATTAGCATTGTTTTATTATTGCATAGATTCATGTTTTCACATGTCATGTTTAAGCAATTATTATTTTTTTTATAGCAAGAATATGTGAAATTTCATTATTACAGTTTCACCAATGGTCGGACATTTTACAGTTATATTATTGTGTTTTGATTGTGATACATGAAATATATCTAATACTATAATATAATTATGTCGGTATTAAACCCTTTAGATGATGGCTAACCTAACCGACGGGTGCACAGAGTGACAACTCTACAAGTAATTATTGAATTTCCTTAGGACTGGTGCCTACATTTCCTGATTTTAAGGTGTCGTAGTAATATATATATATTTATTTTAGGAAAAGAGCTACTCATGGCTCTTTATAGCCCTAAAGGTTCCTCCTTCCGCATTACAACTCCATTCAAAAAACAACTCCTCACAAAAAAGAAATAAAGATGAAACAAAGGTAAATGTAAACCAAAAGTACATGTATCCAACCAAAACATATACCCAAAAAGTGAAGTATACCCCATATGAACATGTATAAAAAATGAAACAAAGGTAGTGCAAGTTGCAAGCCAAAAACTGACGTCTTGAAAGCTAGAAAGAGAACCAAAGAGCAAGTAAATTCAAAAACCTGCCGCGCAAAAACAATATTCCCAGAAAGATTACTACAATAAATCCCTTAAGCCATAACTCCACGAACCCCCCC
>NW_018164444.1:75412678-75417964 GCF_001263595.1 Phalaenopsis equestris
CGCAGAGTGGAAAGAAAAAAGAAAGGGTCGGGGGGGGGGGGGGGGGGGCATAGGGGCAACAATATCCTCCGCAGGTGAAACTAAAATGTCCAGAGCAGTGGGGTTAGACCCATCCTTATTCACTTGAACCTTAGCTTCCAAATTAGGATGAAACTTGTGACATTTATTAATGATATGACCAAACATCTTACGGTGGGTACAATATGGGGGTCTGTATTCCACCATAACGATTTGTTGCCCAGCTAGACTTCAGTAACATCAGGTAAAATAATATCCCTTTCCACAAGTATTTTGGCCACCGAAGGTCTGGTTAGGTTGAAAGTAGACATATCTAGCTTCAAAGGATCCCCTAGGATGGTCCCAATAGAGTAGAGAACCTGATGGTAAAAAAATACAGATTGAGACCAAGTAAACTAAATCATACCAGTACAGTGGGAGTTTCATGATTTGGGACGAAATCAGAAGACCACTTGAGTAACTTCATAGATTTTTCTGCGATATTAAGATATTTTTTGGAGAAAATTCTGGTGTAGTATTCAGCCATTGTTAGTTAGATCAACACATGTCTCACATCCATAAGTCTCACCTTCCGCTTGCCTACTGGCTTAAGATCATCTACGCTCTTTCTGATAACCTCCATAGGTGGGTGTCCCACTGGAATTTTCCAATGAGAGCAAACTTGAATTTTTTTGTCAGTGTAAAAATTTCTGAGTCAGAGAAAAAAATTATTATTTTCTCACTTTTGCTACTTCCCTTCTTAACAAAAAAACAATCATCTGTCACATCGCGACATTCTTTATAGTTTGAGGGGAATACCACTGCGAACTCCACCTGAGAATTTCTCACAACGTGGGCAAAGGAAGCATTTGTCGGTTCAGTAAAAGAAGGAAGTGACATCAGAACAACCATTGTCACCTGCATCGAGAAATTTGCGTCGGGTTGAAGAGAAAGGCGCAGAAACAAAGCAGAAGATCGGGTCGGAAAAGCACTGGCGCAAACAGCAAAGCTGGATGCCGACGCCGACGCAGAAGCCTCTGATTGCAGCTCGACGAGGTCGACGCTCAACGCAGAAGTCACGTCTGAAAACGAAACGATGGCAGAGGCGGAGACTTCTTGCTTTGGTCGAACCCTAAGACGCGCCACGAGAGCTCTGGCTCGATTCTCCCACCACGAACCCTATTTCAATAAAATTAGCCCTTAGGCTTTTCAAATATATATATATATATATATATTTGTGTGTGCGCGTGCGCGCGCGCATATACTTAAATTATATATTATCAAGTAGTGTGAAATGATTTACTATTCATATTTATACCATAACACCTGATATTGTAACATGTAAAGACCTTTAGAAAAATGCATGTGTTCAAGTAACTCTTATTCATGATCAAAAGCATTTGATAGTCCTTGCAAATTCTTTTATACACATACTAAAATCATCCTTATTCATTGGTCAGACTGCACGTCTCATTTATGTTACAGTTTATGTTTTAATAAATAGTAGTTGTTTACTGAATTTGATTTTCAAACTCACCCGTCGTTATTTTTATATAACAAGTCTCACCAAGTCATTTATCGGACCATCTCCATCGAAGCAGACTTCCTAGATTTAGATTTTATTTTAGTAATTTTTTCAGGTTCGTATGAGCTACTGTATCTTGTATTTAAGTTGGTTAGTTGTTTCCCTATTTTCATTTTAGTTTCCTTTATTTGTATCGGCTGTATCTTTATTTATGGAATAAAAATTTAAGTTATTCTTATTTCTTTCTATTATTACTTGTATATTATTTTTCTCTTAATAATACAAAATAGATTCAATTCTTTTCATCATGTCTTGTGTTGTCGGAGTGTACTGTCTTTCCGAACCTGGGATGTGACAAAGTGGTATCACAGCCTGTGTTTTGTATTTAACCTTCTTTGACATTGCATCTCATATCCCATGACTTCTTAGAATTAGGTAAGGAATAGATTATCCTTGTAAGTTAATGATTCCATCAATTTTAATTTTGAGCATCTTTCAATTGTTTAGCATGGCTCTGAAAAAAAGAGACGTTGCAGCTGCTCGTGAAAGAGCAGTTTATAAAACTGTTACAAATGAGGAGCCTTTCCTAGGGTCTCCGCTCCCATAATCGTCGTCGTGTTGAACCTATTCAAACCACCGAGACTACTGGAGCATAAAATCTCAACTTGGCGACTATCGTGGAGATGGAAACAAAGAATGTTACCCAAGCATTAAAAGTTAGCTTTATGGCCCAAATTGCACAAGCGATCCACGGTATCTAGTAAGTTTTGCAACCAGCAGTACATGTCACTCAACCAATTCCACCAATGGTCGTCATGGAGACGCGGCCCAATCAATCAATAGCGATGACCAATGTGAGTGCAATAGATCGACTGATGAACCAATTTCTGAAGACACATCTCCTACCTTCAATAGCACAGTGGACACAATCGAGGTTGAAGTATGGCTCCATGATATCGAGAAGAGACTCAGAGGAATAAAGTGTCCTGAAGATCGTAAGGTGGATATTGAGACTTCAATTGCACGAAGGAGCTGATGATTGGTGGGAAAGTCACTATCGCAACACTTTCAGACCTGATGCAGTAGTATCCTGAGCGGATTTCAAAAGTTTATTCCTAGAATATTATTTTTCTATGGCGAACCGGGCTAAGCTTATGAATGACTCGAGGAAGTTGGAGTAAGGGATGAAGATCGTTCGAGAGTACGAGACACAATTTGCCAGGATCATTTGTTTCGTTCCCTCAATTAATCAACATGAAGATCAAAAAATCTACTTATTGGCTTTAGAGAAGACATTCAAACGTGTTTATTGCCTATCAAGTGTGCTACATACAGAGAGTTGGTGGACCGAGCCATACATGTTGAGACAAAGTTGAATGCGTGTGAAAAAAAGACTATCGAAAAACAAAAGAATATTGATGCTCTGTTATAGTGCAAGAACAACCACAAAGAAGCACCTAAAAGATAAACCTAAGAACAATTCTAGTTGTCCTCACTGCGAAAAGAGACACCCTGGACCTTGCAACTTAACCATTGGCAAGTGTTTTAACTGTTATAACACTGATCACAAAATCAAAGATTGCCCCTTCCCACCTCAAACTAAGCCTACGGTAAATTAGGAAACGAATAACAAGCAACGTAAGAATTGGTAGCATAAATCTAATAAAGGTTGGCACCAGAAATAAGGCTTCCCACCTCAAACTAAGCCTACGGTAAATTAGGAGACGAATAACAAGCAACGTAAGAATTGGTGGCATAAATCTAATAAAGGTTGGCACCAGAAATAAGGTGACAATCGGCAGACAGATCAATACTACATTCAGCCCCAGCAACTGCCGCAACAAGTGATGGTACATTAGCTATATCAGCAACATCCTCTTGTATTGCAGTACCAACCACACCAGTAGTCGCTCCTAACGTATCAACATCCTTCAACGGTGCAGTACTAGCCTCAGCAATCTCAAGCTCTGAAGTAGTTCAGACAAGAGATTCCACCTCGGGCATTTTTTATGACTCCATAAGAAGCTCATGAAAACCTATTGTGGTGACAGATATTATCTCTATTTTAAAACAATCGAAAATGGAATTGTTTAACTTTGGAGCATCACATTCATTCATAGCATTTTGCACATTGGGTTATTCAATACATTTACGTTCCGCATTAGTCTTGTCATTGGACTCATTCTTGTATGTCACCCAGTATTTTCTTGACAATGAGTTGTCATTAAGAAAGAACGTATACCTGCACACTCATAAAAAAAAATTCCCACTAGTTGAGTTGAGATTGGCTGTAAATTTAGGGACCAAATTCTTTTAAGGATGGTAGTATGTTAGAACTGAAAAATTATAACTTACCTTTCTCTTCCCCCTCGCAATCACAATTTAATTCTTTCCTTCATCATCAATGTCTTCCCATATGTGCGATCTATCGTTTTCTTCCCCACCATCTCCTACCGACTTCCCAATCTACTCGATCGCACTGCCTCTCCAGCTATAAGAGTCGAGCTTAGGCTAGGGCATGAAAAACTCCTTGCTTCCTCTTGCAACCCTCTACCGAAGCCCTTTGATCTCCTTTCTATCTTTCGCTCTCCCAAACTTCCTCTCCAGATTTCGCCTGAAACATCGGCTTCGTGATCGAATCCCCGAGATACTGTCACAATTGGAGTTAACAAAGAAGACAACACCAGGAATACGGTATACGGAGACCTGAAACTACCATCTTCCTTTTCCTTTCGTTCGCTCCTACTCGAAACCGTCGAAGAAGGTAATCCTTGCTTTCTCCCATCTCGCATGCTTCCATCTTCTCTAAATCCCAATTCATGGCAAAGGAGGAAACGAGATTTAACAATCAGAAAATTAAATGATATTTTTATTGGTTATTAGGTTTCTTTAATAAAATTTATTCAAAAATATAATATTCCTCATCAAAATATAGCAAAGCCAAGATATTGTTTTAATTGTTAGTTAAAATTTAATTAGGTTCATAAGTTCTTACTTTTAATAATTATAATAATAATAATAATAACAATGAAGTAAGAACAATAATAATAGTAATAATAATCATAATAATGAATGTCGATTACATTATATCTAAGTAATAACTACATGATTAATCTTACCTTCAAATTGATGCAGGATCGATAGTCAAACCGTCGAATTTGTAAAAGTATCACGTTTATCGCCTCGAGGAAAATAATTGCTCTTTATTAGGGAATAAAGGTGTCATTTAGGGGTGTTATCATTATTAATTGTCTTAGATTCCTAGCAAATTTTAGATTTGTCATTTATACCATTTAAATTCCGTGAATATAATTACAACAGATTTCATTTATGTTCAAAAGTGACTTTTATGTAATTAGTCTTGTTTTATTGCAACATAGATTCATGTTTTCGCATTCATGATTAAACAATTACTATTTCTTTATATCATAAATATGTGAAATTTCATTATTACAGTTTCATCATTAGTCATAAATATTGGCGAACATTTTGTAGTTATATTCTTGTGTTGTGATAGTGATGCATGAAATATATCAAATATTATAATATAATTATGTTGGTATTAAACCCATTTAGATATTGGTTAAACGGACCGACGGGTCCACAGAGCGACGGGTCCACAGAGTGACAACTCTACAGAAAATTATTGAATTTCATTAGGATTGGTGCCTACCTTTCTCGGTTTCAGGGTGTCATAACAAACCAACTATATAGATATAGATATATGTATGTACACACACACATATGTCTATATATATATATAT
>NW_018164444.1:75418030-75424961 GCF_001263595.1 Phalaenopsis equestris
TATATATATATATATATTTGTGTGTGTGTGTGTGTGTGTGTGTGTGTGTGTGTGTGTGGATATACTTAAATTATATATTATCAGGTAGTGTGAAATAATTTATTATTCATATTTATGTCATAACACCTGATATTATAGCAGAAAAATATCATCAGAAAAGTGCATGTGTTCAAATAACTCTTATTCATGATCAACACACACACCCCCACACACACACGCACACACACACACACACACACACATATATATATATATGTGTGTGTCTGTGTATGTGTGTGTGTGTGTGTGTGTGGATATACTGAAAATATCATCAGAAAAGTGATCAGAAAAGTGCATGTGTTCAAATAACTCTTATTCATGATCATAAACATTTGATATTTCTTGCAAATTCATTTATACACATAATAAATCGTCCATAGTATTGTAAGGGTGCACCGCCCTCCATACTCGGGGTGTGACACAGACTTTATAGCAAAATAGTTAAGTTTTAACACCATAAACTATGCAAGATAAAGGATTTATAGTGAAGGAAAGTTTGGGTGTTATTGTAGCAGAAAAGTCTCCATGTATTGAATCATAGAAATACAAAAAAACTGCATCAAAGAATTTCAGAAGGGAAAGGATAGCAAAGAATTAAAGATGATTCAAAACCAAGCAAACAAGAAAGGAACTCAACACACTGCTTAGGCAAGAGAGTAATATGAAAAAAGAAGGCCTTTAGTTTGATAAAAAATCACCCCGAAGCCTCATCTTATATTGAAATAACATGAAAGCAAAATATAACAAAAAAAATTAACAATATAAATATACAATTACCTAAGATCATGAAAGAAAAATTATCACGAGATACCTAGTAAAGAGCTTAGTTCATTATAGTAACTAACAACAAGCTATCATGAAGTCAATCGAGCATACCTCCCTGTCGATTTATTCTGGTTTGGCATAATTTGAGCCAAAAGTACACATACACGTAGGCTCTCCCGAGCCAAATTCTGAACAAGTAAATATCTCATATGTTTCTCATCTATGACAGGTTGGGCCTCAGCGGGTTTAACGGTTTGCAAGAGTTTGGATGATGGGTGGTTCTTATTATCTTCTGGGTCTTCCCTCTGATTATTGAAGTTTTGGAAAACTGACACATTCCGCTTCGTTCCAATAACAAAAGCTTCATCCTGACCTTTCGTCTCTTCATGTGGAACAATGAGGATGAGACATGGAAGTGCAACCGTCTGTGATGCTATCAGTTGGTTGTTACTAAGACCACCAACTGAAATTTTAAATTCTAACATCGTCTGATATGTGTGAATTTTGTATGTCTCAACAATAAGTTCTTCATCATCTGGGAGAGTAGGAATCACAATATCATCAAATTTCACGTGTTATGGTTTATCACATAGAAAAAAGACATCGGATGTATCCACGAATAAAGGAGTTCACCCTGGAAAGATGACAACAGATAAAAACTTTCGTTCAAACTGCTCTTCAGCGTCGATGGTGTCCTTACCCATTGAAATTTTAAATTCTAACATCGTCTGATATGTGTGAATTTTGTATGTCTCAACAATAAGTTCTTCATCATCTGGGAGAGTAGGAATCACAATATCATCAAATTTCACGTGTTATGGTTTATCACATAGAAAAAAGACATCCGATGTATCCACAAATAAAGGAGTTCAGCCTGGAAAGATGACAACAGATAAAAACTTTCATTCAAACTGCTCTTCAACGTCGATGGTGTCCTTACCCAAGGTTTCAACAACGCAATGCTCCGTAAAATAGATCATTCCCCCGATTGTGCATTTTGCTTCCACATGTTTAAATCTATGGCAATTGCAATATTTTTTTGTTATGACAGACTTGCAAATTGGTTTGGTTTTATAGTAGCAAGGGGGTCGCTTTCTCCTCTTTAGAAACAAGATTCTATAACTTTTGGTGGTAGCAAGTTGGCAAGAACTGACGTTGTGTTTCTGCTTCATCTTTATATTTTCTTGTTCTTCTCTTTGACCTTCCAGATCACGATCAAAGGTAACCTCTCACTAGATTTTCTCTTCAATATCCATAAGCCTCTCTTGGAGGCGACGGAGCGCACGCTGTATTTTTTCTCTGATAGTCTCGGACATATTTTTCCTTGGCGGCATGATTGACAGTTTTGGATCTGTGGAAGGAAAAAAAAGGAACAAAGAAGGAAGAGAAAAATAAATAAAAGAAAAAAAATTTGGTGTGATGGAATGGGTAGGCGTAGATGCCAGAAACCCTAAGATGGGACTAGGGTTGGGCTAATTTTAATATCAAATGATACCGGAGTTAATTTAAACTACGACGCAAGACACAATTCCATTACTGACTTAAAACCCAGTTACAATGAAAAATCGAAATAATGAAACATAACACACAAAGCAAAAGCAAAAAACAAGAGATTACAACTAATGACTTTACAAAGAAGACACAACACGCTTATGAGAAGGGAGTCGGGCAAGAGGGGTTGGATTGGCGGTTGCGGTGAAGGCCGAATAGGTGGGGGTTGTTGTGGAAAAAGTAGGACAAGTTGGCAATAGCAACGGCGTCGAATAGTAGCTGGAGAGAAGCAGAAACATTGTTTGAGGTTGGTTCGATAGCCTGCAAGGGTGCAAGGGGGAGTTTGGAAGTTGTTGAGGGTGTTGGAGTAAGGAAGCAGCAGCGGTAAGAATGGAATAATAGATAAATATCTCGGCAGGGTCAAGATACAACCGAAGCACCACCCGGACCCGTGGAGACGATCACCACCTCAGATGAGGGACAGGCGGAGCACTACCTTGATGTCGGATACAACCCTTAAAGGGAAAATATCAAGGCTAAAACTTGAATTTAGATATCAAAACAAGACCTCTAACTTTAAGCACATCATCGCATATGTATAAAGAGGTTATACTTATTTTAGGTAATAAAACTAAGGAAGGCGAATAAAATATAATCTAGTTTTTAGATTTTATGAAAGGATTTAAAATAGGAAAGAATTTAAAATAAGAAAGGATTTAAAATAAGAAAGGATTCAAAATAAGAATGGAGAATAGGAAAGTTCTTGGGAAAGAAAGGTTGAGGGGAGAGAGAAAGGAGAGGTGAGGAAGGAAGCAGAAAGAAGAAAAGGAAAGGGGAAAGAAAGGAAAAGGGAAGGAGGGGGTGGCAGCCCCCCTCCCTTGGGGACCGATCAGTCCTCCCCCAAGCCCCACGTCACTAAGGAGTCATTGTGAAGATTTACCACTTGCTTCCGGCAGAAGATATAAAAAGTGAATGACCTAGAAGCAGCAGTCGCCCTTACCATGCTAACTCAATGGTTGAAACAATGATCATTCAAGTACAAGGTAGGACTAAAACAATCAGAAAGCTGGCGAATAATCCCGAAACTAGCAAATAATCATAAAATTGTAGATGAATAAAATCGATGCCCACCAATCAGAATAGAACTCCCATTAGCATCAATGTTCGTGAATCAAAGATAAGGTAACTTCAATTTAACTAACATATAACCAAACACGACATAGCGCAAGGCAAGCACCACATCATCAGCTTGAACAACAAAATGAAGAAAGAAAGTATATGATACATTGACAACAAGAAAATAAATTGTTAGTAGCCACCAGAGCAATCAAGTACAAGATATGACTAAAACAATCAGAATGCTGGCAAATAATCCTCAAACTAGCAAATAATCATAAAATTGTAGATAAATAAAATCGATGCCCACCAATCAGAATAGAACTCGCATTGGCATCAGTGCCCGTGAATCAGAGATAAGGTAAGCACCACATCATCAGCTTGAACAACAAACTGAAGAGAGAAAGTATATGATACATTGACAAGAAGAAAATAAATTGCTAGTAGCCACCAGAGCAATCATCCCTGCTCCTAAGTAAATCTCCTAAGTTGAGTTAGTCAACACGATCAAAGATTAAAAAACATGTTTTCGTTGATCAGCTCCATTATATTTATAATTGGAAATTCAAGATACAATAAATATTATGCTTTTTCATTAAGTACATGATCAACATATGGAGGATTGTCAATATCTTTATGAACTAGTTCAATAACTCATTAAAGAGGGAAAATTGAAAGAATTTGTTTTTAACAAAGAATAAAAATGGAAAAAAAATATGATGTCACCCCAACACGAGCTAATGAAAAAGCTAGGTACCATGACTAAAAAGTATGTCTAAGGAATTTTCCTTATACAACTATTGTTCAAATATGTTTTTCACAATAAATGCTAACTTTTTTACTTTCGGCTTCTTTTTGTAGAGTTAGAATTTTTTTTCTTTATTACGAGCACTCGTATCCCTACAAAACTTCTTCCAAAAGTTGTTAATGAGAATTCAAGTACTGCTCTGAACAAAATTAGTCACGACATCGATGACATTGAAGGAATTGAAATTCAGCACTAGCTTTCGCCTATTATCTCTTGTTACTTGAGAAACTTGATACTCATTCACTTTTCAAAATTATATTATGTACTGAAGCGCAATTCAACCTCGGCGGTCATCAGACCTAAGAGAGGATTTGTTATCAAACTTGCTTTCTGGAATTCCTACCATTCGAAGACTTATCTAGGTATTCTAAACTCTCAACAATCAAGGGTTTCTTCCCCTAGCCAAATGTCACTTTGAAACCAATAGTGTTACAAGATAAGAAGTTTAGCATTTATGTATGAATGTGTGCATGCATATACACCACAAGACACCAAATTGGAAGAAATATGATGAATATGTCCAAAAGAATATGTTCAGCCCACAAACAATTCAAGATCCAAGTGGTGTCTTTCATGGAGATCCCAGGGATCATAAATGATATAGAATATGTAAGCTTGGTTCTAGGTTTCATAATTCAAGACTAAATGCAGAAGCCTCAAAGACTAGGTTAAGCATGCAGAGGAAAACGTCTTCCTTCTCACCACTGAGAAGGACGATAAAAACAAAAGACGAGAAGGAATCAGATAGAAGGAAAAAAAAAGTGGTGGAGGGAAGACATACCCGGAGGAACTAAACACCTAGTGGTAAGCCAAGTGATGACTAACCCCTTCAGTGACAAAGGAGGTAGAGAAAAGACAGACAAGGAAAAAGGCGAAGGAGAAATGGAAGGAAGAAGGCGAAGGAGGACATTAAAGAGCACGAGAGCATATGAGAATTACTGGAGTCGCATGCAGATCGAAAATAACAAAAAATCGTTGTCGTACAAAAGCGTTAAAGGGTAAGTTTGCAAAAGTGAGGTGCCGATCAAGCTAAAGGAACAATATGCAGCAGACAACAAAACATATTAGATCGCAATTTCTCTTTAAAGTTTAGATGGCAGGTATGTATATCGAAGACAAATCAATGCAGTATATCCATGAAAGATGCGAGCCCCAAACAATAGCCAAAAGGCAATAGCAGCATCATTCGGGAGATAGGAAAAGGGAGGGAGTGAGCACCTGGATGAAGAGAGCGGCAGCGGAGGCACGGCGAGTGAAGCTGCGATGCTTGCGCTCGTGGGCTACCTTCTCGAGAAGGGCATCCCGGGAGATTTCGCTTGCGCTGGCACCACGGAGAGATACCTGAGAGGCGCGCGAACGTCAACAGTAATGACATGTAGAAGACATAGGCTAGAGATAGCGCAACATACCCTGGATTGTTTCCGTGAGGCGGACATGGCTGTTGAGTACCTGCAGATTTGGGACGAAGCAGGAGGCTTCTAGCTGTTCCTACCCTCAACAGCAACCATGAATATCAAGAAAGAATCGCTGCAAAGCTTGGGTTTTTATTTCTTGAAGCAAAGTTCTCCCTATTAGTGATATATATATATATATATATATATATATATATACTTTTTTATTTATTTATGTCAGGTGTCAGCTCTTCCATAATCCTTTTGTGAAAATTGAAGATTTGTGTTGGTCAGGATAAATTTTTTTTTTCAAAAAATTATAACGTCGATATTTTAAATTATTATGTCATTGTTCGAGTATGTCTTTGGGGTGAAATATAGATAACTATATACTGTTAAAAATGTGTAGTGTTCGCTGCATTAGCACTTGATGTAATGTTAAATAAGAAAGGATTTCATATTATGAATATATGTGGATAAGAACGTTAGTTTATGAAGCTAATATTGTAATATAAACATAAAATATAAGCACTCACATAAGTAAATTGATGGAATTAGTAGATATTATGATTCATAAAAAGATAGGTATATTAATTAACAAGAAACTATGTGTGTTGGAACAAAGACTAAGAAGATTAATAACTTGGGTTTTGAACTTTGGTATTCAAATTGGAGTACTAAAAATTTTGTTGAAATTATATATATAAGTTTGAAAGATAATGTTCTAATAATTAATATAATTAAAGATATAATTATAGCTTTAAAGATTTATGTGATACAAGAATTATTAAAGTTATAAGTATTTATACTCCCCAAGTAGTTTGGATATATGTTTAAAAGAAAAATTTTAGAATGACCAAAAAAAATGAATACAAACGATACCTCTAGAAAAAAATTTATTTGAAGAGATGGGCATGCTAGTAGAGCAGTAGAGAATTTTAGTAGTTGTTGACCTCACTTTTGGTTGAGGTCTAGAAACTTCTTTAATAGCCTAGGTCTAGCCATAGGACTTTCCTATTGACTAGTCTTAGAAAATTAGAAGAGGTACCCCACCATTAGAAATTCAAAACTCTTCTTTTTACTCAGCTTGAAATTCCACATATTGATCTTAACCTCTAGCATTTAGTAGGTAAGATCATTATAAGAGAATTCAAGAAGAGTCCCTATAGGATTACTTGGCTTTAGGGTTGACCCTGGAACTAGGATACACCATATCTTCACAATGTATTAATCCCTGGTTCATTTAGAATGGATACCTATCCAATTCTATGTGAAATGCTTAACTTGGTATTTTGCCCCTAGGCACCTCCAAATTACCTAA
>NW_018164444.1:75432982-75435877 GCF_001263595.1 Phalaenopsis equestris
TTGAACTGATTCAGTATAAAAATTGAAATTATTGGATCAATTTTCGAAAAGTTATGAATCAGACATATCGAACTGATTTGATATGAAAATTGAAATTATCGAATCAATTTTTCGAAAAGTTATGAATCAGAAGTATTGAACTGATTCCGTATAAAAATTGAAATTACCATATCAATTTTTTTTTGAAAAGTTATGAATCAGAAGTATTGAACTGATTCTGTATAAAAATTGAAATTATCAAATTTCTAGACCTCAACCAAAAGTGAGGTCAACAATAGATAAAATATAATTTTTCATGTATAGATAAAATAACATATTAAAATTGAATATTAGGTGTTAGATATTTAAATGCATAAAGATTAAATGATGCAGATCTTATTTATTGTCATTGTTAAATATATTTATAATTTATAATGGTTCCAATTGTATCTGGGTTCACCTTTTGGGAAAAAATTTGCGTACGTAATACGTACGCAGCGATACCTGCGTCCTCCAATGGGCTCTTGACAAATCAGCACAGTCGGTCCCACCGCATTCATTCAAACGCGACCCGTCGACCCGGCCCGCTCGATTATAACTGAGTTATAACTGAGCGGTACAGGATTTGTAACCGAGCGGGCCATTACCGCGGCACCGCTCGGATAGCAGGCTTGTAACCTTCCAGTAACCTCAATACAAATGAACCGTGTTTATAACCTCGCTGTAACCAAGACGTAACCGAGAGTTCAAACCGCGCGCTGTACCGCAGTGGTATAATTGAGTTGTAACTAAGGCGTAACCAAGATAAAGTGAAGCGTAACTTTGTAAACAAACTATAACTTAACTATAACGTAGAGTTCATACCACGCGTAACTTTGTAAAAGGACTATAACTTAATTGTAACCAAGAGTTCATACCGCACGTTGTAACCTAGCGGTATAGCTGAGCTGTAACCGACATGTAACCGAGAGAAAGTGAAGCGTAACTTTGCGGTAACCTCCTCAGAAATTGAAACGTCCGTGTAACTTAGCGGTAACCTAGGTAGTGAATGTAATCTTCATTTAACGACACTGATCAAATACCGTGGTAAAAAATTTCTTGACAGTAAGAATTCGTATTTTCGTTCGCGCCTAGGGTTTGCATTGACTTGACTCGAATGTTACGTCGAGGTATTGGTGTTGTTTAGGGTTTAGTTGAAATGGAGGACAACGGAAAAGGTACGGCGTCGTTGGAAGAGGAGAATGTTGCCCATTTTGAGGAGGCGGAGAAGCCGGATGTCGAGGAAGGGATGTCGGATGTCGAGGAAGGCAAGAAGTTTGAGGCCGAGCTGCCAAAGATAATGGTGAAGGGTGGACGCAAGAAGAATGATTTAGGTGGCTCCAAAACGGGGAAAACAGAGGAGACTGAATCCATAAAACAACCCAAGGCCGTTTCTAGGTACATTTGATATTTTGCTTTCGTTGATGTTTAATGGTGAATTTAATTTCTTGAGTTATATTAATTCTGAATGATGAATTTTAAGACTGAATTATAGAAAATTTTAAATTTCTTTCATCATTATTTACATAGTTTAACATACATTAAAATTAAATGTAGGTTTTTGAGCGCGAAATCAATGAACTACAGATGTCGTCCATCTGCAGTACGAGAAGCTCTGGATAAGGTCCGACCCACCATCGACGAGCACACATGGAATAAGTTGGAAAACATGAGCTTGGTTCAATTTTTTGAACTCCCTCCATACCCACAGGATCATATTCTAACAATGCATATAATTAACTGTTGGAATATTGATCGAACGACGTTTCAGCTGGGTGGGAAAGAGCTAAAATTTGATGCTGACCAAGTTGCTCTCCGAATAGGCATGCCAAATAGAGGGTTGCCCGCATCCTGGAATAAAGCTCCATCATGTAGTATTGATGCGAGACAAATGAAGACCCAACTTATCAACTTTGACCCAGGAGAGTCTTCTGACCGTTTTATAGAATTATTAATAAAGTTCTTATGGACTAATTTATTTTTTCCTTCAAGTAATTTTAGAGTTTCCAAGCAGCTGACTTCTATTTGCGAGGACGTTGAAGCATTCAGCTCGTATAATTGGCCCGCGACAGTGTGTGGCTTTCTGATTGATCAATTGAACCTATGCGCTGTGAAGCTTAGGACGGATCAGCCACTTGGATATATTACTGGCTTTGTCTTCCTCTTAACGGTTTGTCCCGGCATTATTATTGAAATCTCTTTTCATTATTGTTGATTTTGATACCAATTATTTAATTTAACTTGCTTAATACAGCTCTGATTTTATGAGCACACATCATTGGTCGTGCCAGCAATTCCTGAGGCTAGACCCCGAATGCTCAGATGGCCAGTAAATGTTAGATAGAATGCTATACAGATTCAACCAACGTTCAACATGCTCAGCCCTGTCGATGTTAATTAAATAAAGTTCAATGATAGTTTGTCAAGTTGTCATGTTATATATTAATTACCCCTGATTGTGTGCTATGTTTTTTTGGCAGGTGTATGATTATTTCCTTGATTTAAAGGAAAGTGAACATCGCTTATTTCCCTGATTGTATGACTCCTTACCCAACTGGATGCATTTGGCCATCACCCAAAGCATTGTAAGTTATAATTATTTAAAGATTGAGCATTTTTTGAGACACATTTAATGACTCGTCTTTAAATACACAGATTGAGCATTTCTTAAAGGATACCAGTGATGCTTTCGAGGATAATTTGATTAAATGGTCAGTTGTTATGACCAGGGGAATACCAGTGCAAAGTAATAGCTATGATTGTGGTGTTTATGTTTGTAAATATATGAAGACACTTGTTAGAAAAGAGAAGGTAAATTGGGTGGAGAAAAAGGACTGGCAGGAATTAATGCATTTATTCAGAGCAGAGATTGTATAC
>NW_018164444.1:75439377-75452440 GCF_001263595.1 Phalaenopsis equestris
AAAAAAAATACCTAAACACACCAAGAAACAAAGATATCTCGGCAGAAAAAACACAGAAGTTTCTTTAAAAAAATACAGAACTGCAAACATACAACCAATATACCTCCACTTTAACATTGACTTGTTCTGTGTTGGCTGAAAATATACCGTCTCCTTCCCCGTCAGAGACGAAATGCCACCTTGTGCGGTCCATCTTCAACATCAAAGTGTAATAAAACAGTAAACCCTAGCTTTCTACTGCTTAAATAGCAGGATTCACACGCTCTGATTTTTTAAAGAAGATTATCACGCAGTCATTCTTAATTTACGGCTCCGTGACTGCGAAGGGTTCTCGCGGATTACAACGAGGTTACAAACCCGGGAAAGCTTGCTTTGGATATTACAGAAACGTTACACGGAAGGTACATTGGTCGGGCGGGGTGTAGAGGTTACCAGGGAGTTACACAGCCTCGGATCATACCGCAGCAAAGTTATGAGGAAGGTTTTGAAAAGCCATTTGAAAGACTCTGTTGTCTCATCTGACAAAAAACCATTTGCCAATTGTGGTTAACACCAACAAAAGGAGCACAACACAAGTTATATCTATTTAATCTATAGCTCGTATAAAAAATGATAACATCACCAAAGCAATCATAATCATGCCTAGAAGTGCCATCACACAAAAAAAAACTCTTTAGCCTACCACTCTCATCAATTTCGAAGTCCCACTCAAACATGTTATCCTCAGCACGTCTCTCTGTGAATTGCAATAAAGCATTGGCATCGCCGTTTTCAATTCTACATCTCCTCTCTCTTTGAATGAAATTAAAGGCATCTATCTTGGTGCACTCCAATTTCTCAACTCCTCCAACTTCTGTGGCTAGAAAGTTAAATGCATCTCTAGGTCTTATGCCTGACTGTGTCATCGATTTGAGAACCTCTGCATTCACTTCGCTTATCTTTCTACTAGACCGCAACAGATGCTTATCACCAGGGTTAGCTAAGGAGTGGTTATGAGACTCAATGAATTTTTTAACTGTCCAATTGCCTTCAACATCAACTGCGTAACGAATCATTGCCGGACAACCGGTTCTTGTGTCCGCTCTTTTGTACTTAACAATTTGTGTGGCCTTCAACTCTTTCTTGAAACCTGCTCTCCCACAAACAAAGTCTTTCGATTCTTGGCATATGATGAGCGTAAGCACAATATACTTCGTAAGCTTCTTTTTCATTGTGGACAACCGTTTCAAATAAAATATTTCCACTTTCATCTCTACATTTAGCTTCACCCTCATCCAACTGCAAACAAATATAAAACTATATTAAACTACTATTAAACTACCCTACAACCCTAATTAGCACATCACAACAAACAAAACAAAAATCACAATTTTATAGACATTCAAATCCATAATATTCTTATAAATCATACAACAAATAAGATCACCCTAAAAAAAGACTAAATTTTAATAAAAACTGAAGATTTATACATGAGAAAATCACCATAAAACACGACAAGATACACACCAATGAAAACACCAAAAAAAAATACCTAAACACACCAAGAAACAAAGATATCTCGGCAGAAAAAACACAGAAGTTTCTTTAAAAAAATGCAGAACTGCAAACATACAACCAATATACCTCCACTTTAACATTGACTTGTTCTGTGTTGGCTGAAAATATACCGTCTCCTTCCCCGTCAGAGACGAAATGCCACCTTGTGCGGTCCATCTTCAACATCAAAGTGTAATAAAACAGTAAACCCTAGCTTTCTACTGCTTAAATAGCAGGATTCACACGCTCTGATTTTTTAAAGAAGATTATCACGCAGTCATTCTTAATTTACGGCTCCGTGACTGCGAAGGGTTCTCGCGGATTACAACGAGGTTACAAACCCGGGAAAGCTTGCTTTGGATATTACAGAAACGTTACACGGAAGGTACATTGGTCGGGCGGGGTGTAGAGGTTACCAGGGAGTTACACAGCCTCGGATCATACCGCAGCAAAGTTATTGTGTCGGTTACAGCTCAGTTATAACTCTAGGTTACAACATGCTGTATGAACTCTCGGTTACATATCAGTTATAGCTCGTTCATTTTTCTAGGTTACACGAAGCTATGTTACGTCTTGGTTAGAGCGAGGTTATTAACACGGTTCATTCGTATTGAGGTTACTGGAAGGTTACAAGCCTGTTATCCGAGCGGTACCGCGGTAATAACCCGCTTAGTTACAAATCCTGTACCGCTCGGTTATAACTCGGTTATAATCGAGCGGGTCGGGTCGACGGGTCGCGGTCGCGTTGCGTTTGAATGAATGCGGTGGGACCGACTGTGTTGATTTGTGAAGAGCCCATTGGAGGACGCAGGTATCGCAGTTAGAACCTTGATATTTAATCTAATTTCAAAATGTTGACAATGGGAAATCTCAAACTCCGATACTACATACGTTTTTGTAGCCATTGAACGAGAGAGAGTGCGTGTGTTCCTGCTTCCTTTCTTTCTTCTTCAGTGAAGCATGCAGGACACAGAGGAGATTCAGAATCTCCCCATTGACATCGCCTTCGGTCGTCTCGGAGGTTGTCGATCAACCCTTTGGATTTGTTTTTCTGCGTTTTCAGCTCAAAATTGCATTTTTTGAGTTTTTATTAAATGTTTTTTTCGGTTTTGTGACGATGGTTTAATTTTTGATGCGACGGCAGAATGGCTAGTCGTTCGGAAGAGGATCGCGGGCGATTGGAGGAAACGCATGAGCTCTATCAGGACAAAGATCTCCTTGGCCTTCTCCTCTCTCCCCAAAGACCTTGATCCTTTCTTCCTAACCCTAGACGCTGAAGGTAAAACCGCATTTTTGGTTTTATTTTTATGCTTGGTTTCTATCTTTTGAAGGCAATCTTTATAATTTGTTGATGCGTCGATGATATTTTTTATGATCAGGAAGATCTGTCTGCATTAGCTTGTTAATAATGTTAAATAGAAGTCAATGTCGCCTAAATCATGAACTGAAAAGTTGGCAATAGTTGTAGAGAAGAATCTAAAAAAGGTGTGGCTAGGTGAAGTAATAGTAGAGAAGAGATATAAAAGGTGGGGCTAGATGAAGGATTGGCTCCTCAGAATTTAAAAGCAAAACAAGTATAGGTCTCGATACTTGTTTTATGTCTATCCATTGGTTCTCGTAAAGTACATCATCCACCTTTCCAGTTTATCCTTTGCACTTGGTGACAGTTGCATCTACTGGTGAATGTTGAAATTCTTTTCTTGTGGGGGCACTATTGAAAAATTAGTATAGTAGTGAAAACTCTAATTCTCTTAAAATTCTTATATTACATACTTATACTAAGCTTAAAAGAATCAACTTGATTTTTTTTTTTTTAAATTTATCACAGCAATATAAATATCTTGCATTAGCTGCATACAATTAGAAAAAAAATAGTAATTTGAAATTTTCTATTATGCTTAGCTCCAAATATTAGAAGGAAATCATGATAGGTTTGTGGCAAAATTCTTTCAACGAACTTTCTTGGTGATGCCTCAATTGTTGGAACTTGTTGAAAAAATGATTTATTGCCAAAAGCCACCGCAATTTTTGACATATAGAACAAAAAAAAAAAAAAAATCACAACTTTGCAATGTAAATTTGTGCATAATTTTCTATATGTACATTAACATAATTTTCTTGCCAATGTATTGTATCATTTAATTCTAGACTTTTGGAAAGAGAGTCATTTCAAACTATTTATATGAGCAAATCATGATAAATTCATATTAATATTCATTCCTCAAAGCATTTTGAGTTATTGATGATTTCTAGGGGGACTTCAATTCATTTATGCTTATTAAATGAGCATATCTAAATTTGCTATATGGTGAAGTCATATTATTATTCATATTAATTAATTTTTTTTTCTCTTCCATGAAAGAATTGGATACTGCTTAGAAGGAGTGATGGTTATGTCGTGTCAAACATTAGTTCTTAACAAATTTCAATTTGACTCAAAAAAGCTTGTTTGATATGCGTATGAAGCTTTGTTGACAAACTTGGTTTTGATTGATGGGCTAATTTGGTTTTATTGGTTTTTTATCATGAAAGCTTTCCCAAGCTTAGTTTGGGTTGGGGCTTTCATCTAATGTAAGACCTAAAAATTTAGCTTATTTATATGAGCTTGTTTGCTGAACCAGTTCAAGTTCATTGGGCTCGGGCTTACATTTATTGGAATGCCCACAATATTGGGGACGAGGAAGGCTTAATAACGAGTCTTATTGCCCTTAATAACTATGGTGCCCAAATTAGTTAAATTAGTTTAATGGCTTGTTAGATTTGTATAAGCCTAGTTAATTGGATTGAGGTTTATATTTATTGGAAGGCCTATAAATTCAAACTTACAATCTCAAGAGCAATGAGATTCCAATAAGAAAACTTGATTCAAATTGTCATTATGAACTTTGATTTGAGTATTAGTAATTACAACTTCATATGTTAGATGGGTGTAATGAACTACAACTTATAATCCTAGATTTAATAAGAATTGACTTTGGTTCTTTTTTTTCTGATTTTAGAATGACCTTAAAGATGAGTTTTATTATATCTTATAAGCAAGATGACCCATATGGTGAGTCTTCCGGCCTCAACTTGTAGGCAGGGCAATCTGAATGATGGATTTTACGAGCCTTGCAGCAAGATATCTTGAATGGTGAGCCTTATGACATTTTTCTGTAGGAAAAGCATTTTGATTGGCGGTTCTTAAAAGCTCGCCAATGGGCAAGTCAATCCAAATGATTTTTCTTATTGCTTTTATACAAGCATGTATTATCCCTAGGATTTCCCAATAAAAGACATTGATTAAGCTACCATTTTAAACTTTTGATAGGAGCAGTAGGACTTGAACCTTTTTTCATCGAAGATGTCTTATAGTATATTTGTTATAACCTTAAGTTTAAGGGGTGCTTGAAATTAGTCTAATATTTTGAATTTAGAATAATCTATAAGGATGTGTCTCATGCTCCCATCTTATGAATAAGATGATTTGATTGGTGAATCTTTCCACGTCACCCTATAGACAAGTATGCTCAAATGGTGGGTCGTATGATCTTGCCCTATAGGCAAAGTAACACTAATGTTGCGTCTTATGACATTGCTCTATGGACAATGCAACTAAATTGGTAGAATTTGATTTTTAATGCAGTTTGTATTCTAACTCTTGTATCGAGATGGCTTTGTTAGGGCCATGAGATTAACTAAGGGTCATCATATTTATACTCAGGTCTTGGCCTGTTTTCTTAGCAACTTGGTTGACATTATATATATTTCAATTAAAATTCTGTGATAGTACGATGGCTTGATCTTTAGAGGGCGGGAGGGGGAGGGAGGGAGGGAGGGAGGAGGGACGGCCTTTTGATGGCCGTATGCAAAGATTAATGAAGTGATCTACAACTCCAAGCAATCAAAGATCGATAGCACAAAGGTCTTCAAATTCTGGCTCAATAAAAAATCAATGATGTAAAGATGTTCAAGTTTCAATAAGAGTGCAGACCTATGACGCAAATATCTTCAATCATCACTAGGATCGATGTTTAGTGGCTCCAAGTTTTTCAAGCACGATTAGATTGAAAATCGACAACTAGGTCTTCTCATTAACTAGATCAAAAGTCAATGATCCATCAACATTTGCCCCCTCATTTTTGCACGAGGGAATTTCTAAGAGCGAGGTTGAATGAAGAGGTAGTAAGCTTGTTTATTAAATGTAGCCAAGTGTAAGTTTAGATGGCGAGGTTGAGCTCTAGTGGTTGCAGAGCTTGAAATTGCGGAAAGGCTTTTTGTTGTAAGAGGAAGAGTTGGACTTTGATTTTGATGTTGCAAGACTCGTGGAGGTTTAATTAGAGGAAGTCAAGCTCGAAGTTTTGATAAGCGTGGCAAGAAAATAGTGAAAGAATTAGGGTATTAGTGTGGGAATTGGGAATGAGCACTGAGGTTAAGTACAAGAGACACAAAAGGAGATGAGGATGGCAATGTCACTAGGGATTGGGTATGAGGATGCATTTATCAAGTCAGGGGAACATTTTGCTTTTAGGTTGTAGTTTATTATTTATGTTTATTTTTTTGGATAAACTTTTATATTCATATTTTAGCTATATCAAAAGTTGTTTAAAGCTACATTTGCTCAAGTTGGTCATACTGAAAGTTGAGAAGATTTTGTTTTCCTAAGCAAGCAGGGAACTTGAAATCAAATTAATTCAGTATCGAGATCAGCCAATTTTGAATGCTCGAAAGTTTTGGTTATTTTTAGTAGTCTTATATAAACCAGCTTAAGTGATGGGGAAGCCATGATTCTGTTGTTGCTTCTACTTTTGGTTATTAGGAGATTGAAATTACTTGTAATATTTCAGTTGAAAATGTATTGTAGTATTATATTATTTCGAAATCTACAAATTTTAATGGACACTAAAATGATTTTTCTGATGGGCTGTTTAGTTAGATATTCTTAAAATGCATATATTTTAGAAATGCGGAGTAATTAGAATGCTTGTATTTTAGAAATGCACAAGTTGCTTTAGTGTATGAAAATAAAATGCATGAAATTTTCCTTGCATTTGTTATACCACTGAAATGTGATGACTGATGGTTGGGAGTGGTGGGCCGTGATGACGAGGGTGGCAGTTGCAATGGGTGGTGATGACCGGGCTTATGATCGTTGGCATTGGTAGTGGTTGTGGGCAGTAGTGGGTGTTGAACTCCCACGATGGTGGCGGGTTTGTGAGTTGTTGGTGGTTGGTAGAGGCGACAGAGGAGAGGGGTGAGCGGCAACCGCCTATGTAGAAGGTGAGGTTGCAAATGGAGTGTTCCCTGCATTTAGAATTTGTTCAATTTTGGCAAATTCTAAATTCATCATAAGTATGCATTTTGAGGTACCCCAAATCCCCCGCACAAATGGTTTACACTTAGTGTACTTAAAATCGAACACTAAAAAAATTTAAACTCATGCATTTGTTTTGCTTTACACTCATAATATTTGCAACCAACGGCCTCTAAAAGCAGAGTGGATGAAAGCTTGCCAGAAATCACAAGAACAACATACCTAATGAAATTCAAGTGGACTATTCTCATTCATGTGTATGATGTAAATGATAGTCTTTCGAAGCAAATAGGTTTTAAACTTTTGTTTTTAGCCAATTGTATGCTTAACTTACCTATTTGTAATATTTACCCTTTCTTGTGATATTCATGTCATTTACAGCTATTGGCTTCTTGGAAGCAAAACATATATACAGTACCCTGCTGAGTACAACTACAGAAAGCCGTAATTTTTTTGGGCGGTTATCAGGTTCTGCTGTAAGACCTTTATGCCTTTTTTTTTTTCTGTAGATTTTTCCATTATATTTTTATTAAGTAGAAATCGATTATTCTTTTGGCAGGGTGAGTGGGAGAACATTGTGAGAGCATATGAGAAGGATTATGTGTTCCTTGGAGAGGCTGCTCAGTTCATTGTCCAGAATTGCAACTATGAAATGTATGCCAGTTATTCTTGTGAATTCAGGAAAAAAAATGCAATGCATTGATCTATTTTAACCAAATTGACTGATTTCATATTGGGTGAAGTCCTTTTCAGAAAAAGCAGGTGCAGAAAATTCAACAACAACTAGCAGAATTAGATCGCAAAGAAGTTGAAATCAAACGGAATGCTTCTCTTTCTGCAGCGAAGTATTCAGAATCTTGTCAGGAGCTTGGATTGCAAGTCAGTTTATTAAAGATTGTGTAATCAGTGATACATCATTATATTTTAATTGTTGATCACATTGAGTTGATTTTACTAAACTTCAGATAACTAATGTCTATTGCTTTTTCACTGATCTTATTCGTTTGGAACTTCTCTGATTTAGGGCATAAATGTGAGGCTGGAGCTTTTGGAGACAGCTAAATCTCTTCCTGCTACGATCAGCAGAATATTGGAAGTTCTTAATGGTGATTCAATGTTAAAAGCTATTGAGTATTACTCAAATTTTTGCAGAGATGCTCATACAGAGAAAGAGGTTCCTTTAATAATTTTTCAAAATTTTAATGTTATATTGTTCTCAAAATTTTCTTGTAGTTAATTACAGATGCATCGAATAGCTTTTTACACCAATTTTTTATTAATTGCAGAACAGTCCACTTGTTGTACTCCAAGCTTTGAGGAATCTTCTTGAAAATCCCCCCTCTCTCAATGTCTCCGTGTCCCTTGAAGTCCAAAATTCTCTGCACAACCAATCAAATTTGTGTTCTGCTTCTCCTATGGCAGTCGAAGGATCGGCTGATATCAATGTTGCTTCTGGTTTTATTGATTGGGACATCTCTCTGGGTGATACTCAAATTGATTGGGATGTTGAACCGACTGAAAACTTGGGGGATGATTTTGGTTTTGATGGGATAATTGATGCTCAAAAAGACTTGGAGGAATCTGAAACTGGTGTTGGTGTGGTATCTGATAATAATAAAGCACTAGATGTTTTCAAAGGGAAAAGCATTTCTGGAGCTGAGGAAACACAGATATGTTGGGATATTAGCATTGAGAATTCTCAGATGGATGTACCTGAACATTTTGCTCCACCAAGTTCAAACCAAGAAGTTCAACAGATTGATCCAGTAGTGTTAAGTGCACCACAATCTTTAGAGGAAGAGAGAAGCCAATTTTTGGATTCAGAATATAGGAATAAAATTATTGATGATTTATTTGAGGTATTTTCCATAACATTCCGTGGGTTAAACCAACGTTTTCAACATTTTTGTTGTTACAATTTGAATGCCTGCGCACATTTTATTCTCTTCAATATCGCAGAAAGTTGTGGCTAAAAAACTTGTATATAATCACATGCTTTCTTACAGTTTACTGTCCATAATCTTAATTGACAAACTTGGGATGCACCACATATGTGAGCAAACAACATTTTGGATTATATAGAGTGGCTGACTGGTTCAGTCAGTCAGTCACTTGTTGACTGCTTGCTTTCTGTTTCTTATCTGTTTCTTTTTTTTTAACTCTTAACTAATAAAAATTAAAACTTCTTTTATTGATCGCTAACTTTCTGCCTCGTTGAAAGAGATTATTAAAGAAAATTTGTGTTACATATTTTCTGTGGCTATTTGGCTATGGGAGATTGTGTTTCTTGTAGAAATTATAGAAATCATGAGTTGAGACAATATCAATCATAAGTTGATTCATTGTGAATTAATCTTGAAGTAGTTGGAGTAATATATAATTTTCTTTACAGGAATAGCTGATTAAAATTATAATACATGCAAAATTTAAAATAAACTAAGTCAATTTTGTGTTTTCATTCTCTACTAGTCTAATCTTCCACCTTCATTTTTTGTAAATGATGAATTCAGCCCGGCATCAATTCCACTCATGCAATCCATTATCCATTGATGTATGAACCAACCTAGAAACCATGTCCTGTGAAATAAAATTTAGTCGTTCTGTTTTTTTGTTTATTGTATTATTATCTTTGCTTTTCATCCTTTATGATACTTTAATTATTATTTCAACAATTTTATTTATTATCAGTGACTTTTGAGCCAGTATTTGTTCTTCTAAATTCGTATTCACAGCTAAAATCATTTCTAAATCAACGGCTAGTGGAAATGAGAAGTGAGGAGACATCCTCTTTGCAACATCAAGTTCAGGCTGTTGCTCCTATTGTGCTGCAACAATATGCTCCAGATGTTGTGGAGGCATTGCTATCAGAGGTATCTTTGGCCATTTCATTGCTCACAAGCAGGAAGACTCGTGACATGATTATGATTCTTAATTCAAAAAGGTTATGTTTGATACTAATTCTCATATCCAACAGCTTTTTTCATGATAATTTGTGCTTCAAAGTGCGATGAATTATCTTTCATGCCATATTAATCATCTTCTTATTGAAAACTTTAGATTTCTGGATAGATTGGTGTCAACAGTCGAGGAAAAGAAGCATCATGAAGAGAAGCTTAGAGAGAGTTTGAAAGATTTGGCTGTGAGGCGGAGAGAGCTGCAAAATACTCTAGCATCATCCTGGCCTAAGCAGGTGTGTAAGAATCCTACTTTGTTTGAGCATTCATTGATAAGTTCCAACTGAAACGTGATGATTAGTTTGATTAGTACATTTATTTTAGTGGCATACATTTCATTTACAGCCCCTTAACAAACTTTGTTTTGCAAACCTTTTTGTTTTAGGGGCTTTTACATACATAGCACCCAAAACTTACCAATAAACATATTTCACACCGAAACTTCTATATTTACAAAAAAACCTCTCCTCTAACTTCTGTTAATGATTCCATTGGGGAATTCATCGCGGACGCCTGCTTCAGTGAGATGCTCTTGACAGCAACCTTCTCTTGCCCTTGATGCAGGGATCTCATGGGCAGGAGGTGAGAAAGACATCCTCTGGCGACTTCGAACAGCTGCTGGAAGCTTGCTTGCGGTGCTGCAGGCCGCTGGCAAGGCTGTTGGCAGCAAACGACAAGCCGGTGTTAACAACTGTGGCGGTGGCACATTTGCCAGAAGCGTTGCGGAGGGCTTCCAGTGTATCCTCTGAGGCGGGATAAAATTACAACTTCAGAATCATTAGTTGTACATATGATAAACTCGTAACTGAGAGATTTTTTAAGCCAATGTGGTGGCTGCCTGTGTGACGAATGACAGATTGGAGGGCTGACTTTGCAGGCGGGATGTAGGCGGCTACGGCACGAATGAGTTTTGGCTGTGAGATGATGGAGAGAGGATGGGGCGCTCCTAGGAGGGTGGCTTGTGAGTCTTGGTGAGAGGAAAGGATGCTATCGAGAGCATATTGACGGAGCTGGTGTCCCCGATGGAATTCCCGAACGTAATCATTAACGGAAGTTAGAGAAGATACACTTTTTTTGTAAATATAGAAGTTTGGGTATGAAATATGTTAATTGGTAAGTTTTGAATGCCATGTTTGTAACAACCCCTTTTGTTTTTTTGAACTCTAGTCTTCTTGCGCATGCCTACTTGACAATAGTGAATCCAGGTCTTAAAAAAGGTGCATGCAGTGTTCCAAAGCATTTATATAAGTAAAATCAATCTATTTAAATCAGCCTGAAAGGATTTCTTTAGGCTTTAAATATTGGTAAACAAATATACATATTTGATGGAGCTCTTAATTCTAGAATGCCTTCAGCATCAAGTAGTCCTGCTGCAGTTGTGCTGCATTATTGAGTCTGGCCATCAAAGTGTTGGAAGATGGCACATTACCACATGAGGTACTCAGGATTTGTTTGGGATAGCTTTCGGCCTATTTGTTTTTTGGACCGTCACCACAGTTCTATTTCAGAAACTGCTTTCTTGCTATGTTCTTTTAGAAATTTTATGGTCGAAAGTTAAATTTTGTAACCAAATTTGTTAGTGTGATGGCCGTAAGAAAACTAGTCCGACTTTTTATAAAAAAAAATATTTCTATTTCCTACCGCATTTTTTTAAAATGCTGATTCCTCATCACAATTTTACAACTACCTCTATAAAAAGCTGCGGCCGCCCCCAAATAGACCTTAGTTGATGCACAATCAAATCTGCTGACTTTTATACTGATCTGAATTCCCATTTGTGATGCAGGAAGCTACAATCAGAAAAACAAGGGAGCTGAAGGAGCTCTGCGAAACGACACTGTCCTCATTATTCAATGGAAGACCAGTCAATTTAATCGGCGAAATTAACAATTTGTTAAGCAGCGGTGTTGGTGCATAATGCAAATATCTTCAGAGAACAATTTGGGCATTTGAAGGTGCTCTTCATGCGTTTTTTACTACAAAAAATAGTAGTATTCTTTTTTACTAGAAACTTGTCTGTTATGTGATGCACTTACTTTATACTAGTTCATATAAGCCCACTGATTTATTTATTGGAAGTAATGAGTATACCCTATTTTCGTGTGGAAGAACAAATTCTTCTGTTGTAGAAACATATTGCCACTCAGTTTTGTTATAACTTTTAGATTAAAATTGATCCACGCCATTTTTATTCGTTTTGAGCTTATAATTTCTCTTTCTTTCTCATATCTTATTCAGAGTAACCAATTCAAAGGTTCCAAAGTGTGAAATGATAATGAATTTATGAGGGATGCGACTTAGGAGAGATAATGTAGGGGTTCTGCATGTTAAAGTCCCAGTTTTAATTTGTAAATATCAATGTTTGTGTGACAATGTATGAAATTATTCCGAATAAGAAATAAATGATATCGGGGTTTGTAGTTAAAAGAAAAATGAATAGTACTAAATTTAAATATATTTGGAATTCCCTTTCTAATTTATTGTTATTGTTTTTGGAATTCATTTGATCTTGAAATATATAAAATATACCTCTTCTGTGAAATGTTAATTTTGTTGTTCATCTGCTCTTTGCCATCCTACTTTGCCATGGTTGGCCACCACTGTCAATTTCCAGCCATTGGTCGGCTATCGTTGCCATTGATGCTGACTTCGACTACCATCGATGCCAACCACCATTGATGTTAGTTGTTGCTAGCGGTGGCCATGTTTGTCGTTGCTTGTCATTGTCAGCTGTCGATGACCGAAATATTTGAAATGCATTGCAAACAATATTACAATTAATAAATCTGTTTACAAATATATGACTTTTTGTCTTAAATTTTACATTTTCTGTTTTTTATTTTTTTTTTATATTTATTTTTAGTTTGTTTAGTTTTTGTTTTATTTTATGTTTTTAGTTTTTTAGAAAAATTATTAGGCACTATTATGATTTATATATTTTAAAAAACAATTAATATAAAATATATTTGATTGGGTATATTTTATTTTTTTAAAGAAAAATTTATTTTTTTTATAAAAATGTTAGGTCCAAGTGCGTTATAATATTAAATTCTGTTGCCAATGATATATACGATATTTTCCTTGCTCCACGGAGCATGAAACATTACTTGTAGGCAGGCGGGTGGCAGGCGGCAAGTTACGGCGGCTGCGATTGTGGGAGCCAGCGGCTGGCGGGCGGCGACAAACGAGCGGCGGCGACCGACAGAGGCAGAGAGCGGGTGGTCAGGCGCGGCGGCTAATATCGGTCGTGGGGGGGGACCGACAGGAGACGGGGGGAGAT
>NW_018164444.1:75452472-75492489 GCF_001263595.1 Phalaenopsis equestris
AGATGGGGGTGGTGACCGACAGATGACGTGTGGAGATTGACAGCTAGCGGCGGTGACAGCGACGACTGTGGCGATAGCAACAACGGTGGGGGCCAGCAGAGGCAGCGAGAGGGGGGCGGTTGGAGGGCGGCAATGCGGTGGGTGGTGGCTGTGGCGGTTGGCAGCGGCGGAGGCAGGCTAGGCGAATGGTTATTTTTGTGTTTTTAAAACAGACAAAAATATTTTTTTTTTCTGCATTTGATATTTAAAAATAAAAAAAAAAAGGTTTTACCCAAAAAAAAAAAAAAAAAAAAGAAAAAAAAAAAGAGAAAAACAAAACAAAAAACAGATAAGCACAGTATTTTTTTGTTTGTTTTCTCTTTTTTATAAAAATGAAAAATAAAAAAAACAAAAGATAATCCCAAACATTCTTTTTAGTATATTTTTTATTTTACTTTAGCTCATTTCAATGTAATGTGTTGTTCGGAGCATGGCTAGAAATAAATAGTTTTATTTTTAAAATATTTGTGTAAATTATTATTTAAATTAACATTGTGTATACTAAAACTATTTTTTAGTCTACTATATATTTTTTAAAAACTTCACTGTTTTTATATATTAAAGAGAGGAACCATTTTTGTGTGGAGCAACTTTTTTGTTTTTGAGTGTAGTTGTTTGGTCGTAGGCTTTGATACCAGGTTGGTAAAGTGACCTTAGAGTTACATGTTGTATAATGGTGGGTGTGTGTGTGTGTGTGTGTGAGAGAGAGAGAGAGAGAGAGAGAGAGAGAGAGAGAGAGAGAGAGAGAGAGAGAGAGAGAGAGAGAGAGAGAGAGAGAGATTAACAGACTTTTTTGGGGTGAAACTAGTTATTGTAAAGAATATTTTAGCTATACTCTTTAATCTACATCGATGCTAATTCTCATGTGATTGTTGTCAATCAGCACCAACATCCTCTCATCTACGGTTGTTGGCTGCCAATTAACCCCAAAATTGGCATCCCTCATGTCAAATTACATTGAAGTTAACTATCACTCGAACACTTCCTTCGACCAATAATCAACATTGACATCCTTCATCACCAGATCACTGTAAACCATTGTCAACTTATGTCGACACACACTTTATCGACCGACAATGAACATTGATGCCTGAAATTTATTTTACACTACTCTTATTTTAGATCAAATCGTAAATTCGTGCTTCAAATTTTCTACTCTATTAGGGCAGTGAAATGATTGACTCCTGTAATTAATGAGTAATATACTGCACTGTTTTAATTTGGTCATATCTTATACTTTTATCTTTATAAATTTCTTACATAAAAAAACGTTTATAATTTTATGAAGTTCCATTCTTTTATCTATATGTGTAAATTTCTTATATAAATTAAATATTTAACTCCTAAATTTGATTTTTTTTTTTATATTTATAAGATTTTATTTATGCATGAAAATGAGTATTTTATCTTAAAAAAAATAGTGATAGTAAAATTTTAATGAGAGATAAAAAATTTTATGTGTTGTAAATACAAAAATAAAAACTAGGGGTTAAATTTTTAAGAATTATGTATATGTATTTGTACATAGAAAATGTGTCAGTCAACACTAGTCTTAATGAGTTCTAAGAGTCCAAAATGGAAGAGTGCGACTGAGGGCCCGCCAAAAGAAGATCGTGAGGACTATTTGTTCAATCGAGTGAAGTTGTTTAAGCCAAGCTAGTAAGGTTAAAGCCAAATAAGCCACGATGCGAACAAAAAGACATGCAAATAACACAAGCCTAACTCATTGGAGCAAATGAGAGGTGAAAGAAAATCAAAGCTGACGGTTACAAGAAAAGTTGACCAGATGCGACAGCCAACCCTTGAGCGGAACCGATCCAAGGGAAGGTCTGATTCCACTGTATCTCAGACCATCCAAGGAATGCCCTAGAAGTTTCTCATCAATGACTAAGGATCGACAACAAGGTCGTGTCAGCTGGTTGACCTATATTGACTTAGTTTAGCATGCTGAACTGATTTTGCCAACCCGGAACCGTCTAAATTGAGTCGGCCAAGTCAGAAAGTAGCTAGACGACAGTTTATGCAAGTAAAATACCAAAAATACTTTAGTTCATACCCTTTTAAAACGATAACACAATTGTATTATCATCATTTTGTGCCCTATCCTATATAAATAAAAGAATCATTTTATAAATAATACCTGATGGATTACAAATTATTATTTTGTTCTCTTTATCACTCTTTACTTACACTGCATTCATTGGGTATGATTTATGAACAAATCATAATTAAATATCTTAAAAGATGAAGTGAGTGTAATCATATCGTCTTAACAAAAAAAATGAGCAACACAAGGAGAATAACTAAGGATTAAGTTTGGTCGGGTTAGCTCCAGTTTGGCCAAGCCAGGTCCTAATTGACCTAGTCTGGACGACAGACCCAGCTTAACGACCAACTTAGCCTGGATGACCGAACCAGAGAGATGATCGACATGGCCTGGATGACCGATCCAAAGGGACGATCAACCCGACCTAGATGATCGATCCAGTTCAGTCGAGTGAGTTGACCGCTGTCGACACTCAATCTTCAGCATTCAACTACATCAACTCGACCACATATGCTCGGCCACCTCCACTCAACCGCCTGGATGTAACTAGACAAGCAACTCCCTAAAGAAAGTTTAGGGATGAAATATATATATATATATATATATGTATATATAGTTTGCCACAAAACACTGGGGAAACTTACCACTCAAACAAGTTTCCAAAAAGTAAAAGGAAAGTGGTCTACACTTTTGGAACTTACTCGATTATCCAACCTGTAATACCAATGCATCATAAGAATATGTCTCATACCTTGAAATGGGTCAAACTTTGGCAATAAAAGTTCATGCCCATTAGTGACAATATTTGTGGTGTGTAGCGTACTAATCACACTAACAACAAGTTTGAACAGTTTTCCTTGCCAAGACTACGATAAGATCACCCACAAAGATTGTGACAAGATTCATCAATATGTATAGTGTAAGGTGCGGCCCATCCAATGCGACGGCTTAATCAAGTGACCGAGACATGGGTGGTGTAAGCCTCAAGTTAGGCGATAACAGCTCAAACTCAGTTTATCAGTTTTCTTAGCCCCATTTAGTAATCAGCTTTAAAAAATCTTTTAAAATCACCACTCATTCTTACTTAAACTATTTTTTGACTTGTATTTGGAGAGACTAGCAATATTAGTTTCTTTTTTTTATAATTATCTCATTATTATTGCAGTGTCATTTAAAGAAGAAAATTATGTAACTAAAATATGTACATAAAAAATATGTCAACACTTGTCTTAAGGAGATCTAACTAGAGATTTCAAAAAAACTCGTCATTCACGAATAGCTCGTGTTTGACTCAATAAGTAGTTCGCGCTCGATTCGTTCGTTAAACAAGCAAACCAAACACGAATAAGTTTTTTTAGTTCGATTATAAACAAACCGAACACGAACAAATTGTTCGATCGTGTTCGGTTCGAAATAAATAAATAATAATTAATTAATATAATTATAAAATTTCATAGTAAAATTTTATGTTATATTTGATAAAAAAATTTAAAATATAAAATTTATCAAATTATTATAAAAAATAATTTTTAATTCTAAATTATCTCAGATAGTTCTCCACCTATTTTTGATAATTTTTTAATAGATAATTAATTTTATTTTCTTAAAAATTTTTAGCTCATTTCAAACTGAATACGAGCAATTCGATTAAGTCAAACTAGTTGAACTATACGAATAATTCAAATTAAATTCAAACAAATCGAATCAAATATGAACACACATTTCACAAACAATTTCGAACACGAGCCTAATTCAAATAGATTTAATTTAAAACGAACCAAATATGAACACGAGTTCTGTTCGCTCATGTTCGGTTCATTTCTAGTCCTAAATCCAACGATCTAGACGAGAAAAGTATAATGAATGAGGTCCCACTAATAGAAAATCTTAAGGCCTATTTGTCTGATCGAGTAAAGTTTTCCGAGCCAAGTCAGCAAAACCAAAGCCGATTGAGCCGTGAGGTGGACAAAAAGACGGCCAGATAACCCAAGCCCGAGTCATTCGACCATATGCGAGGCGAAAGAACATATGAGTCGACCTTTACAGAAAAAGGTGACTAAATGTATCAACCATCCCTCGTGCGTAACCAATCCAATGAAAGATCCAGTTTCATGGTATCCTCAACCATCCAATTGACGCCCCAAAAATTTCTCATCAATGACCATGGATCGACAGTCAGGACGTATCAACCGACCTACCGACCAACCTCAGCTGATCGAACTAATCATGCTGACTCGAAGCTGACTAAGACTAACTGGTTAAGTACTCTGAAAGTAATCAAACGACATACTTACACATGCAAAGTACCCACGATATACCTATTTAAAGCATATAAAAAAGATAATATAATTATTTTCTATTTTGCTCTCTATAAATAAAAGAATTATTTTATGAATAAGCGCTCACAATGAATTGTTCTTCTTCTCTCTCTCTTATATAATTTTTTTTCTATTTTAAGAGGAAATCCTCATTCGAGAAACAACGATATAAATTGTGCCGCATTAAGTTTTGCTTTCAGATCCTCCTCTGCAACACCAATGGCTGAAGGAGAAGAGGACGACGACTACATGGGCGACATCTCCCTCTTTCTCCCACCCGAAGACTCCTCTTCATCAAAAAAGGTATCCTTCCCTAGAACCCAAACCAAACACTTGGTTCTCCAAACTTATCAGCAGCCACTCGCTTCTTTCGCAGAAATTTATCTCGAAGCCAAACGAACCTCCCTTTGCCCCAAAGCTAAAGCGGCCTAAGACCCTATCCTGGCAGGAGCATCGGAAATTTGAAAAGGAGCGGAAGCAGCGCGAGGAGGACGAGCAGACCAAGGCCCGCCTCGATGCCTCGATCCCAGAATCTAACCTAGGGTTTCGAATGCTGCGACAGATGGGGTACAAGCCAGGCACCGCGTTGGGGAAAGAGGGTTGCGGTATGGCGGAACCCGTTGGGCTTTATATCCGGCGATCGAGGGCCGGGATTGGTAGGGAGACGCCAGAGGAAGCGGCGTCGAGGAAGGAGACGGAAGCGGCGGAGATGGTGAGGGTGAGAGAGGAGAATATGATGGCGGAGTTTGGGTCGAGGCAGAGAACGCAGTGGAGGGAGAAGAAGGTTGTTGGTGATTACCGAAAGGCAGAGGCTGCGCTGGCGCAGCTGGAGAACAAGGAGGTTTTGGAGGCTAAGAAAGATGAGGAGGGTGGGGACGAAAAATCCGATGAGGCAGAGGAGGAAGTGGTGATAACAGAAGAGGTATTTATATACACCTTTTTTTTTTTTTGATATTTTCTTGATTTTGATTGCTTGCTTTGAAGTCTATTTATTTTTCCATCGAGTAATTATATACCGTGTAACTCATTGTTCGAAGAATATAAAGTCACAATAAATTGATATAAGTATACATATCATACAATTTTTAGATTCTCATGGTACACGGAAAAAGTACCAACAAGAATCTCGAGGAGATCTAACGGCATAGATAGAATAACTAATGTCAAAGGAGTGCCCACCAATAGAAGGCTCAGAGGTCTAGACATTCAACCTGGTGAACTGTACCTAGCCAATCGTCACAAAGGCGACCAAATAGTTTGAGCCGAGTGGCGAGACACAAGGGTGAGCCTAGCACTATGATAAAGTCAACTCGAGGAAAAGGCAGATCTCTCAGATCTCTTAGCTATATCAACGGCAACAATCAATCTCCCCAAATATCATCAAGAGCTAACAAGATAAGTCCTAGCCATTTCCCAGGATTTCTTTGTCTAAAGGCAGACTACCTGTCAGATTACGACGATTCACCTTCTGTCTGACAGCTTAGCGTCGCTTCTCTCTGCCGACAAGGGTTTCTCGATAAAGATCGAGGGCTGACGACCGTGTTAGGCCAATTGATCAGCAAGAGTTAGTTGATTATATCAACAAGGTTGTGAAAATCGGATCGGACATCACACCGGAAAAAGGAAAGATTCAAGGTTTATTGGTTCGACTGGGATTGGACTGGATGATATAATAAATATATAAATTAATTAAATATGATATAAATAATACAATAATATTACAAACATTCTTGGACTTGATTTATAAACGAGCCGAACACGAATAAATAATTGTTTGTTTGTGTTCGGCTTGTTTGACTCGAAAAAATTAAATAATTAAATAATAATATTTATTTATATGTTTTTATATTAATTTTTAATATGTATCAAACAAATGCTAAACTTTTTTATCTTTAAAACTTATTTATGTGGTGCATTTATAAAAAATACAAATTTAGGCTTTAGATATATAAATAAATAAGATTTTAGTGATATACATGTAAATATTCTTAAAAATATAAAAAAATACAAGTTTTGGTGTTAGATATGTAAATAAATATGATTTGAGTGGTATGCATGTAAATATTCCTAAAAATATAAAAAATACACGTTTAGGTGTTAGATATGTAAATAAATAAGATTTGATTGGTATGCATGTAAATGCTAAAATTTTTTATTTTTAAAAATTATTTAACAGTTATATTTATAAAAAATACATGTTTAGGTGTTAGATATATAAATAAATAAGATGTGAATGGTATGCATGTAAATATTTCTAAAAATATAAAAAATGCAAAAGTTTAGGCATTAGATATGTAAATAATAAGATTTGAGTTGTATGCAGGTAAATATTCCTAAAAATATAAAAAAAATACAAAAGTTTTGGTGTTAGATATGTAAATAAATAAGATTTGAGTGGTATGCGTGTAAATATTCCTAAAAATATATATAGAAGTTCTCCTAGCTACCTTTAGTCTCACATCGATAGTTTTGCCTTAAGAAATTCTTCATAGTCTATAAAATGAAGACTTAGCTTTCAATGGCTTTCCCAAGCAAAAACTGCATATCTCAAAATTTCAAATCCTTGGAAATGGATTTCCAAAAATAAATAAATAAATAAATATAAAAGCGGTTCATTTAAATAGAGCCCAATTTAACAGTTCTCCAGTTGAATCGACAATTTAGTCTTGTTATGGCTAGTCTAATGCAGAAATGATTTCTAACATGCCCAAAAATGGACCATCTGTCGGTTCACAGTTTAACCGGTTGGTTCGGTTCGGTTTTTTAAACCTTGCATATCAGTCTTATTGACCCCCGACCAGTAGAAGGTCAGCTGACCTGCAATTTCTACAGCCTAGCTGGCCGGCAGTTTTACCAGACTTGGCCGACCGATTGACCTCTCTAGCTTAGACGACCGACAACGCCTGTCCAAGGGCTTTCCAGTCTAGCCAGCTGAGTCATAGAACAACCAGCTCTAAGCCTACATATGTAAAATATCTACAATAACCTATACAACCTCCATTAAAGTAGAGGCGCGAATATAATTAAACATAGTCATCCCCCTTCCTCTATAAATAGGGGAGCACTCTATGAAGGAGAGGCACACAACCTTAGCCAAAAAGGTCGGGAAAGGTCAATGCGGTGCCTAGGTTACTGTTCACCATTGTTCATATCACTCTCTCTCCCTCCCTCTCTCATGTCTTACACTTTATTTCTTGATTGTGATTTACCGACAAATCATGATTCAACACTTGCCTATCTAATATTTAAGTTTTTTTATTTATTTGTATGAAATATTATTGTCTAAATCATGTTTAAACATATATATTAAATGTGTGTTTCACTTTAGGTAAATTAATATTAGTGAATTTTTTATATGATTTAGAGATTAATATGTTATATAAGTATAAAGATTGAGTTAGACATGTAAATAGATAAGAATTTTATAATATGCATGTAAATCCTTCCTCTTTCTCTATTTTTTCTCTCTTTTATACTAACAAGCAATAATACCTTTATAAATTATATAGTTGAACAACATGATATTTTTATTATCAATAAAGAGTGTTAGATGTAAAATAAATAATAAAAAAAAAACTTTAAGCTCATTTTGTTATATCAATGACATTTAATTAATCTTAATTTTATGTGTTGCTCCCCTTATTAAAGGATATATTTTAAAATAAATAAAAAAATAGAATTTTATGTGGGTTGTTGGATATTAATCGAAATTGGTAGATATATAGAAATAAAAAAATTACTTGTATTTCTCACAATAGTATAGTTGTAATTATATTAATTAACACGAGCAAAAATAAATTTAATCAAGTATGCCTGGCACCATAGAACATAGTTATGATATTTTTTTTTCAAATATAAAATTTTACAGGTTATTTTTTTTAAAGTTTTTTTACATTCTAGTTATTTAAACATTTTTTTATAATAGTATGTATTCTTAAGTTGAAATGTCATAATAGGAAATATTTTAGCACTAAATAAAAAGGTAATGTTTTAATGACAAAATCATTCAATGTACGTGTAAAGTGGTGAGAATATATACGGGCTGAAGTTTGCTCTTATGCCTTTTAAATTTGAGAACGAAAGTTTTATCCGTAAATTAGTAGACTATTTTGTATATTATAGAAGCTCAACGATATTAAAAATATTTACCATATGTATTTGTCAATGACTAGATGGAACTGATTTATGATGTTGTTTAATACGATAATTTATGCTCTTATCATTGGTTGATTATATAAAGTTAAATTTTCGGCTTCATTTGATTATGAATTTTGCTTTAAATTGGGTTGTCCAATATTTATTTGCTATTAGTAATATTGTTTAGGATTTTCTTTCTACTTATAATAGATCATATTTTTATAATTTACTATTGGCCTAAATTAAATTAAATATTCAGAATTTTTTCATTTTTATTGGACTTATTTTGTTATGAGCTTTTTAATTGAATAGTTAGAGATGAATAAATTCTTAATTATTTATCTTAAAAGCTAATATTGAGTGGTTACTAGTAGAAGTGGTGATCTAATGGCTGGTTAAGTTTTCCCCGCTACAGGTCTTTAATTTGATTGCTCATTTCTATCCGAGCACACAATGTTGGCCTTTTTTTATGAATTGTTAGATTTCTCAGCATGGAATTTAAAGAGGGTAATTTGACTTTGTATGACTGATAAGAGCCCTACTTCACCAAATATCTCAGTTGTTTCATTATTTAGAGAAATATGCCAAAAAGTAGATTCAAGAGCAAAATGCTCCTATGATACTAAAATATAAATCTTTAACTATCTAAAGAAAACTAACATGAACTTTTGAATAATGGCACCGCTCTAACATTTTTCATCTCAATACCTTTTTTCGTGTTTCCAACTACTCAAAGTTTGTGTGATTGGTTTGCAACATAGCTTCACAATGATGCTCTCAACTTTCCAACTGCCACTTGTTCATGATTAATGATGTTATACTTTTGGCTATTTTTGATTTTAGTGCATTCTTTGCTGATGATTATATTTATAAGAGGAAGAACATTATAGGAGAAACTGAGCTAAGAAAGAAAAGGCTTGAACTTATAATAGGGGTTTTGAATCTTGATAATTTTTTTTTACATGTATTAATCATGTTCCATACCAGTCGTGTACTTTATTTTGTGCTGTTGCTAGGGCATTTTTGTTCTACTTTTGTGGGGATGTTTTGCACTACTACTTTGTTTTATCTGTGGCTGTGGATCTCTTTGCTTTCATCTCGGGTGTTTTTCTTGTACACACATTTGCCTCTATTGAGGGCTTTCTTGTCTTTTGTTTATATTGGTAGATTGTGTTTGAAGTTATGCTAACTCATGACATCGAAGTCTCATCTGCTTTTGATTTCTTTAGCACTTTGAGCAGCCCTTGTTACACCGCCTTCTTCTGCTCTACATCGATGATAGATTTTTGCTCTTGTGTTTATGGTCCAGCTCGTTCTCTCTCATTATCAATTATAGGCGATCCTTTGCATTTCTATTTTCATCATAGTTTCTTTGGATCCCACCTCCACGTGCAATTACTTCTCTCAGGGTCTTGGTTGACCTTCTAGGTGATCCTCAACTATTCTCAGGCACTTCCTCTTATTTCCTCTCTGGTGGTTCTTTTGTGAATGTTGTTCATGATTCAAATGCTATGGATTTTTTCTCCATTTCACATAACAATTTTTCATTTCTGTTTCACCAGAATTTAACAAGTCAACAGCTATCATCTTTTAAAGGCGAGCTTTTTCTTCTCTTTTTCAATGGAAAAAACTGTGTGCTTGCTATGCTGCTTGTCTTCTTATTTATAGATAAATTCTTCATGGGTTGTTCTAGTATGGTGATAATATATAAGTTCATGTTTCATTTATAATTGACGGTTGACTATCCCATTGAAATTGATATTTAGGATGTCATTATAATGCTTCTCTTAGAAGCATATTATATAAGACTATTTTGATGGTGTTCATACTATATTTGTGGCTTTTCGATTCATATGTTAAAATTATCCATCTATTTTAATTACTTTGTGGAGCCCCTTGTCGCTCTTGTTTGTATTTTATTCCATAGCTTCATTTGCATTACTTGAGCAATGTACTTTATTTTTCTTGGCTTCTATTTTAAGAAAGCATTTATATAGGTAACGTTGTGACAACTTGTTTTTTAGGCCCTTTATGGTTAGAATTTTTGTGGAACTGGTTGTTACATATATTTTTACTAAGAAGATGTGGTTTAAATATTCATCATCTTGATATCAGGAGATGAGGGATTATAAAAATATTCTATTGTACTGCTCTTACCATATCTGTTCAAAAAGTATAAATTATCTGAATGTTTTTAAGGTCATCTTGAGATGAGAAATCTTAAATTTCAGAGCGAGATTTTCCACCTGATACTTATAATGAGCATTCCAACTTTCTGGTGGAAAACTTTTACAGGTTTGTTGTTAAAACCTACAACAAAGATCAAATTCTCTTATAAAGATAGTGACTCGTTTTTGTTCGTGCTAGCCTCTAGGTGAGGACACTTCATTAATTGTTGATATTATCATGGAGAATATCATTTCAAAATTTCAAAATTTTTGAATGCCCCAATCTTTTTTTTTTTTTTAACAAAATGTCGATTAATTATCATGGTATGTTTTCAATTTTGATTGGAGTATTTAGAATGTCAACTCTTCAATCGATAATAGATTTTATGTTTTTTATATCATAATGGACAACAAATCGAAAGAAAATCTATCGCCACTCACTTTTTTTTCTAGGCGTCTTGCTAGACGGTCCAAATGAATAATTTGTGATTATTTTTTGTGCTGTAGTATTTTTTTTTCTATTATAGAATTTCTTTGTAAATGTTTTTTTTTATGTAGTCATACCATTATCAAATTAATATATTTCTCTTTTAGATAAATTCTTGTTAATCATATTTAAATTTTATTTGAATTGAGTTTAGATTATTCTTAAACTTGTTTGAAATTTTATTTTTCTTTCTGCTATAGACTCTGAGATTAAAATGACCTCCTAAATTAAAATAACCTCCTACAAAGAGTTATGAGACCATTTTGACAATTTTCTTTAACATAATGATGATAGGCTAAACGAGTAACAAAGCTCAATTCGACAGAGATATTTTGTTATTCTTAATGAATAATAATATTTTATATATAATTATTGTGTTTTAAGTGTTAATTTATGTTTATTATTATTATAAATCAACTTTCAATGATACTTAAAATTATTTTTTGTTGCTGATTGTTAACTCTAGATGGATGCATAGCGCTAATGAAGAGGACTTCTTGAAGTCCTGTTCACGCTTCTTCTCAGCTACTTCGGTTAGAGTTGTTAGGAAGAAGGTGATCACCATAAATTTTATAGGCAAGTGTGGTGATTATATTGCGAAAAAGCAAGAGGAAGAGTTGAAGAGAAACCAAGTGCTAGTCATCCCATTCTTTTTTAATTAGTTGAAGCAGTTTTTATAGCTAGAGAGCTAAGGAACAACGGGCTCTGATTAGAGAATAATCTGTTGAGGACTAAGGTTAGAGTAAAAGTCTGATGCTCCAAGCAATTTTTTCCAATATTTTGTATAGATAGAGAGATGAAGGCGAACAAAAGAAAAGGAGGTGCTTGCAACGATGTGGCAAAAGAGGCATGAAGGTTCTTGCGACTGGTTTTTTTATTCCATTTGAGAGTGAAAGTGTTGTCATGCAGGAGGCAGAGAACTTAGCCTATCTCTTGTTATTGTGTGTAATAACGATGTGGCAAAAGAGGCTTGGTATGCTAGCTCATTTCTGCTAATTGTGCTTAGGAATGTTTTTAAGTTAATAGATATCAAAGAAGGAGAATATGGAATATTTAATAGGGGATTTCACAAATCCATCAGGTAAGAGTTATATGCGGATAGATTAATGCATCTTTGATCCATTTCACCTGATTAATAAAGTGCGGTTGCCTTTCCTTAAAATTTGATTGATATAATTGGAAACCAACTCTAGAGAGAGGAAGATAAGTGTGGGCAATAAAAACTCAGAGTGGTCTCCACAATTAAATATGCCCACGATGTGGTTAGATAGTAGGGTAATTACTCAATTATTCGGTTGATTCAATTAATGTTTAACAATATAATTATATTATTGCTCATTGTAATTTTAGTTCTTGCAACACAGTTACTTTATGCTATGAAATTAGAGAGCAATTATGACGCTACCAAAAATCTTATATTCATTTTGCAATTGCTTTTTGGATTATTGAAGAGATAGGATTATTTAACAACAAGCAGAGAATTTTCTCATCCAAATTTTCTTGAAAGTGGCAGATGGCCGACATAGATGAGTTAACTAAGACGGTAGCCATTTGAAATTTAATAAGAATGTCTTATTTGTTGCATAGATCACGAAGTATACGCAATACAATACATTATCTATATATCTATATGACTTTGATGACGAATGACGATTTTTTTTTTTTTGGAAATTATACATAATCACATACCATTCTACAGAAATTCATTTTGTGAATATTTATTTTATAAGAGTGTATATTTATAAGTTCATTGATAGATAACGAAAACTATTGAATTATTCAATTAGGTTTAAAGCAAATGATGTAATTTTAATTCTTTTTAGCTATTTAATTTTGTTTAGTAAATGATGTACATTTAATTCCTTTTACTCAACTATATCTAACTTTTATTATTTTGTGTTATAGTCGTTGTGATTGCAGTATAATATATTAAAGTTAATCTAGTGTGTTATTACTGTTGTGATTTTACTCTGTTGTATGGAGTTTGTATCTACTGTGTTGTGGATATTGTGATTGCATTCTGCTGTACCAAACGGATATTTTGCAGTGCTCTACTATAAAAATTGTGATAGTGATTTGCTTTACCAAACATATATTATAGTTGTTGTGATTGCAACCGTATTTATCAAACATATTCTATTATGTTCTAGTTATCGTGATTGCATTTTGTTATATCAAAAGTTTGTTGTGTTGTAACTTGTTTGGGTCATTTTCAAACCTTAATTAAATGAGTTAGAATTTTACAAGATTTTTATTCAAATCTTATTTTAAACATTTTTTGTATCTTATTTGAATGTTGTGTGAATAGAATCATAAATTTATTTGGAATTTATTTACATATTAATTCAAACATTGTTTGGATTTTGTTCAAATAAATTTAATTGTTAGTGGGCTTCAATAAGCATTCCTATAGAATATAGGAGTGGTAATTTCCTACAAAAGAAATTTCAGAAATACTTTAAAAAAAAAGTGTGATCTCTTATTACGGCTATCATGGTCATATAAACTCAAATTTCCCTTTAATGACAGGTTTTTTTAATATTAGAAATTGGAAGAGAGAGAAAACCTAGGCCTTATCTCCTCATTTGCACCGTTACTGGACATTTCATCTAAAACATGCATCATTTAACGGAAGAGAGAAATATAGGAGGTTGACGATGCATGCTAGAATCTCCATGCTCTTCCATTTTCGTGAGAATAGAGAATATCTGAACCTGATTATGGCTCGGTGTGCTATATTAAATTTACAAGGAAAAGATAACCACTTTACCAAGGAATAATCAATGTAAATTTTCATCCTAGATACCATGCAACAATTAGCTTTGGTTTTTACAAGCAACAACATTATAAACTTTTTTCGAATTTGCAAAATTCCATTTGAAGTTTTATCACCATAACAACTTTGCTGAATAGAGTTCTTTTCCGTGAACACAATTCCATCAACCCTTTTTCATAAGTTAGTGGCCTCTTTTTGTTGAAGGGCAATACATTACTTCTTCAAATACCTCTCATTTCTGGCTAATTCTGGCTAAACTATGTAAAAGGAAAAAAAAAAAATACAAGTAATTCCTGACACAAAAGTTCATGGCTCAAGCTAATGCATGGACGTGACTTCTCCCAAACATTATTAGTTACCCTTTGTTGTACTGGAAAGAATCATTGTCCATATAAGCACAAAAAATGTAAGGAACTAAGTTTTATTATTGAGTCGAAACCAAAGCTCATTGCATACCTCAGGTTACATTATAATTACCTCATTTACTTTCGTAGTCAACAATTTCAGAAAAAACTGATTACGGTTTCAAATTGCTAGTTCATGTTGGATACAATGGATAAGGTGGTGTGTAATCTAGTGCAAGTCCTGCTTCCTTCCATAATGAGAAAAGAAAATATTGATTAACACCAAACAAGAGGATAACCATGGTCGTGTATGTTACACCCTTCTATAGGAACCAACTGAAAATATCACATCCTGCTACGTGAATTCTGTAGCCTGTGTGCTTAGGGATGAATATATAAGAATCATTATTGGAATGACTGCCATAATAACCATTGCTTCAGAAGATGAACAAAATCTTTGAATTATTGATGTTTATTTATATTATTCTTTCATCAATTGGTATAGTAAGAAACCAAAATACAAAAAATAAATTGATATGAGTATCATCATTAATCGTAAGAGTAATATCTAAAGATAACTCATCAACAGTTATATTTTTAGATTGCTTAATTTATTCATAGCTTAAAAACATGATAGAGTTAATTTCATATTTGAGCATAGTTTCAGTCTGTATCAGAAGTTCATGTTCAGAGAAAATCTTGCTCTCAATGTTACGTCTACATTGTCTAATATAGGTGCAAATTTAGATTTAATGACAACATATATAGATTCATATTATAACTGCAATTTATCTATTTCATCTAATACATCTTTAGAAAATATTGACGAGCTACAGCTTCTTTCATAAGGTGAGATTTAACCATACATGATTTTTATATTGGTGTGCATGTGACATGTTTTAGAGGAGGTGGTATTGATTTTCCTTAGGGCTATTAATCACAAGTGTGATGGTCTTAAAATAATGATTATAATATTTTAAATTCTAAAGCAATGTATAAAATCTAGTTTATGGTTTTTTGTGAAATAGATTATGATAACATAATTGTCTAGGGTAAACTGTATTTAACTTCTAAACTTTACAGAATATTCAAACACATCATAATCACTTTTTTAATATTTTTAAATTGGCCATGCAATTGATCTATTTAGTTTTGACTGAGAAATATTTTTCTTTAAATTTTCGTTCTTATCAACCTATACAGACTTCATAGTAACACTTCATTAAAATGATTGAGCTTATCCTATTAATATTAATTTAACAAGTTCAAATCTTTGGGATTCACAATTATTGTAATTTTTCAAGAAAAAAAAAATCATCAGTCTACTCTGAAAATTCTTAAAGATTCTTCTCTCCTATCAAGCCTAGATTTATATATTCATAGTAATGTTGCGATTGCCAAGATTTATAACATATACAACTTCATTTAACTTGTATCATTTATTATTTCTCTCTTGACCTAGCTATAATGGCCCACTTTTAGTTGATATGATGATACAACCATAAGCCTTAATATGTAAGATTTAGAAATGCATATTCTTAAAGGCAACCAAATAAACAAGAACTCATCTATTTAATAAATTCAAAAACATTTGAGATACATGCCACGTATTAATTTAATTTTTACTCAAGTCAGAGAAATCTCGTGAAAGATTGAGAACCACCAAAAACTATAAGTAGATTAATATTTACACTGCAAAAAGAAACCTAATTGTACTGAATTTTACTAAATCAAACTTGGTTGCAAAACCAATATAGAATTTTATAGAAGAGAAGAAGGTAAGAGATCACCAATACAAAAAGTATAGGCTTCATGCCAGTACAAGGACATTACCATAGAAATTGACGTTCTTCTTTGCACTGCTCTCGAATGAGTCATCTTTCAGCCAAACATTCAAGATTGAGAAAAATTAGAAGCTTCTATTAATTCATATGTAAAATTCATCACATGTCCAAATTATATTTATGAGCACCTCATCATTCAAAGTCAGCAATTTTGTAGGATTGATTGTAATTCAAAATCATTAGTCCATATTGGATATGGTGGTGAATAGGGTGACCGAAATCTGGTGCATGTCCCAATTTCTTCCAATATCTAAAAAAAAATGATGATGAAGTATAAGGTGCCTTGGTTCCATATAATATTGCAGCCAATTATAAGATTCAACTAGAACCATCACAACTTCAAAAATTACTCATCACATGCGCTTCAGACATACATAACTACTAAAATAGCCATAGAAATTGAAGCTATAGATAGAGGGAGAACTAGGTTTTCAAGTGAGAGATGGAAAAGGTCTATATTAAATATAGCTACATCAAGATTTTGTAAAGTCTAATGGGACGCAAGAGCTACCCCCTGCCTCTAGTTCTACCCTCGATTATAAGAAATACTGCAACAACAGCCATTGCCAAAAGAACAAATCTAATACAAATAAACTAACTATAAAATAGAGAAGGCTATTGCCAGTAATGTTTGTCCTTAAAATCAGAAATACTATTCCAAACGAGAGATTACCGGACCATGTTGAGTCATAAAAGAAAGAACACATCTTATTTATATAGGAGCATCATTGTAGGCATATTGTAGACAAATTGATATTCAATAACTACCAAATATTAAAATTAAACTGAACTTGCTTAGATCATTTATTTGCTCAATTTTTTTTGATGAATTTAAAATAGCAGATCTCTAGGTTTGTAGTGTTGAACTAATGTAGCATGAATTGATGATTCTAATTTTTTAAATGCGTTTCATATTCAGGTTTTCTTTCTCCTTACATTACAAATTTAAACGAGCATGAAAAATGTGCATATGGGATGTTCTATTTCATAGTTTGGATCACCATTATTTTCTTGAGAAGATTAATAGCTTTTAGTATGTTTCCACCATAAGCTTCCAAAATACGTAACTGATAAAATTATTGGAGAACTTGGTATTTTGATTAAATCAATGTTAAAAATTTTCCAATCAGGAAAATCAAATTTCAAACATTTGGAGGTTAAATTTAAATTTACTCAACTACCTTCAGAGTTTTTTTGTCCATTTTGAAATTGTATTTCAAGTAGAATAATCATTAGAAGGTTGTTGCAAATATCCTCATCAATAAATTGAAACTCTACAGGATCTGCGTGAGATACTGATAAAGCTAAGGGAAGAGCAGTACTATTGCCTATACTGTGGATTTCAGGTTAGCGTCGTCTTAACTATCATGTGAACTTGTCAATACTTTCGCTCCTCTACTAGAAAATTGTTTTCATATATTCGTTCATGAAAATGCTGAACCATGCAGCTTGCTGCCAGCTAACATTATGATTAAGTAGATCATTTTTCTGTGACATAACCAAAGCCCACTCAGGTTTGGCATTTGGGGCAATGAATGTTAAAACTCATGCTTGTAAATAATACCTTCTGTTAGCTTTAATAACAATCTCCAACTCACAGCTTTAAATGGTGTGGGCGTGGATGGATGGCATCCAAAACATATTAAAATGTCATTGCCATTGTTCTGTTCTTCCTTATCCTCGGTTCCTTTTCTTTCCTTCCCTGAATCTGCCATTTTTACATGGTATCAGAGCTAGAAAAGGAAGCTAGCATTGACTGGAATTCCAGTGTATCTAATGGAGGCCTTATGATAAACTGTGGAGCTTTCCTTTCCTTTTCCTATGAGCTTTTCTTCTGGATTTTAAATTCGGGGGCTTCTTTTGGATGGACAACTTGGATTTGCTCCCTATAGCAACAGAGAAAATGTTCAGAGAACTAGAGCAAGGAATATATTCTTTCAATTTCCGTTGATTGCTGTTAGGGTTACAATCAAGTATGGTTTAACTTGAGCTGAATTCAACTTGAAATAAAAATAAAAAAATAAAAAAATTTCTACGCTAGCCAGGTTAGAAATAAATTGAATAATGATTGGTTCCGAGCTGATCTTTTAGTTGAGTAATGCAAAGTTTAGTAAAATTCAGAAGTATTTTTTTATATTTTGTGATGGATTATATCTATGTTGGTGTTTATACTTAAACTTTGTTCAAAATTTATATATAATATGTGTGTGCATGAAATATAAGTATATTTATATATTGCATATTTGTTGTAAATATATAACTGCATATATAAGTAAAAAGAGAGAAATTTGATCATCTTTGAGTCAAAGTAAACCGATTTCAATTTCAATCTGATTTAAATTCTAGCGAGTTCCAATTTTTGAAGAAAATTGCTAGCCTTATTTGTTGCATAGAAAACACCATGGCCTCAGGTTTGCAATAGGCATCCTCTTTCTTAATTAGCATCATTTATTCCAGCGTTTAAAGACAACTTGTGCCCAGATCTCAAAGTAACTACCCTTTATAGGCGAGTCTTGGTGAAATTTTTATTAATGGGCATTGACCCATGGAACCTATCACCGACATCCCCCCCTGTCCGGCGTCTGCCAAAAAAAAAAGTCATTTGGGAGCCCTTTAAAAAGGGTTCTAATGGTAAAGAAGTACTGGGGCTATCATTTTGAATCATGAGTATCATGTGTAGTTTTCTCGGTACCAATTGTTGATTGGAGGAATTAAAGCCGCCCTCCTTGAAGAAATTGTCGCTTAAATATTCAAAAGTGAAATGAGAAACTCTCAAAAGAAATAATTGCTCTAAAAAGTTGTTCTATTCATTAATGATTTGAGTTTATATAGAGCCTTACAAATTTCTTACAAATAAAACCATAGACTTCTATATTTTCTATTTACCGATAGGACCCTAAACTAGATACAAATCTCAACACCCTCCCTCGAGATGGTCAAAAGAGATCTACTAAGCTCATGTTGTCTTATAACCTGGACAAATCTAATAAGCTAAGTTCTTTGGTGAGGCAATCAACCACTTGATCTCCCCAGTGGTTATATGACTTAGCGCCATTAGTTTGTTATTCAACTTTTTCTTGATGAAGAACCTATCAATCTCTACATGTTTGGTTCTATCCTGTTGAATGTTGGCAATGTTGATTGATGACTTGTTGTGCCACAACTTCATTTGAGATCCTTGATGTATCTTGAGCTCTACTAACAAGGCTCTTAGCCACTTCATCTCAACAACTCTTAAGGCTGTGACTCTATACTCTGCTTTTGTTGTTGACCTCACTACTACTGACTGTTTCTTGCTCTTCCAAGAGACCAAGTTGTATGCTATGAAAATGCAGTATCCTGATGTGAATCTTTTGTCATCAGCAAAACTTGCCCAGTTAGAATCATAATAGTCCTCAGTGCTTACATGCCCATTATACTTAAAGATCAACTCATTCTTTGATGCACTGTTCAAGTATCTCAGAACCTGATATATTGTGTCCATATGACCCTTCCTTGGATTATGCATGTAGCGGCTCACCACACTCTACAAATGAGATGTCGGGATGAGTGCAACTTAGATAGAGTAGACGGCTCACCAATCTATGGTCCTCTTACGATCAACTGGCTCTCCTGTCTCTGCACTCAGCTTGGCCTTTTGATTAATTGGAGAAACTGCAGGCTTGCGTCCCAAAATGTTTGTTTTCGTGAGGAGATCCTGTATACACTTCCTCTGAGACAAGATCGTTCCCTCTGGTCCATAAGACACTTTAATCCCAAGGAAGTATATGAGTTGTCCAAGTTCCTTCACCTCAAATTTTTTGTCTAATCTTATCTTTAGCCGGGCAATCTCTATCTCATCATCATCTTTAGCCGGGCAATCTCTATCTCATCATCATCAGTGTCAATCATATCATCAACCTACACAACAAACATGGTGGTGTGATCTCCATTTTGTGGAAATAACACCGCTGGTTAGCATTTATCTGCTGATATTTCAAGCTCACCATAATCTTTTTAAACTTGTTAAACTAGGCTCAAGGAAATCGCTTCAAGTCATAAAGCGACTTTCTGAGCTTGCACACCTTGCCTACTGTTTGACCTGTGTCGAATCCTGTTGGTATCTCCATATACATGCTCTTCAGTAACTCACCATATTGAGTTGGTGTAACATCCACCCACCATTCACTGGCAAAGAAACCAGTCCTCATTGTTCATATTTGCTACCGGTGCAAATGTCTCGTCATAATCAATGTCATACAACTGACTATACCCATTCGGTACCAATCATGCCTTGTAACGCTCCACTTTTTTCTGGATTTTGTTTCATTTTGAAGATCCACTTGCACCAATTGCTCTTTTTCCCGCTGGTTGTGACATTATCTCCCATGTTTAGTTTTTATTTAGAGCCTCAAGCTCTTCATGTATAACTGTTTTCCACTCCACGTTAGCTACCTAACACTTGGGTGTAGAGATAATGTCCAAAGATGCAATAGGTGCTCAATGTACATGTAATATGTTCGAGTATGAGACAAACTAAACAATGTCATGTGAAAAACCAAAACGATGAGGATGCCTCGCATTGCTACGAGGATCCTTAAAGTCATGGAGTTGGAAGAAGGAAGAGGAATCATGCATCTGTGTAATCTAGGTCTGAGGCGGACGATGTAAATGTATCAAGAGTCATGGTAGATCGAGATAAAGGACTTGTTGGCATCAATAGCGCTACAGGCACTGTTCACTCATTTTGCTTTTTCCTCCTTGTATACACCCTCAGCTCCCTTTGAGCATGAATCCAACCACCTCCAAGTTCAATCTCCTCATTTTCTGGCTTTCAGTCAATTCTTCCCACATCATAAGACAAGGTTTTGCTCCCACATATACTAACTCTCACTATCACTACTCTCCCCCTCTTGTCTCATAGCTCCAATATCTTGCGAGTCACGAAATGATGAGGTCACTTCTAAGGTGTAGTACATTTCAAGCGCTCTAAATGACACATCCCTGATCACAAACAGTCTCTTCTATATCGGGCTTCAACAAACATACCCTTTTTGGGTAGTAAAATAACTCACAAAAGTACACTTCACAGCTTTGAGATTCAGCTTCCCTTCTGATTGTCTGTTGTGCTTTATAAAACATATACAGTCAAATGCACTCAATGGGTGAATCTCACCATTATCTTGTTTTAACATCTAACATTAAAACTTTCAATCTAACACTCTCGAGGGCATTTATTGATCAATTGAGTAGCTGTCAAAACTATTTTCCCCCACAAGAGCTTTAGGACATTTATCGTGATAATCATGCTTCGGGTTACTTCTAGAAGGTGTCCATTCTTCATCATTGCTACTCAATTTTGTGTTAGTGTTTGTGAAAATGTGATTTCTGATAAATATTTACCAAATGCCTTGTTAGTACTTTGTCCATTTTTCATATCTCAAAACCTACACTACTACACCATACTAAGTTTCGATTGCCTTGTGGAAATCTTTAAAGTAAGCAAACACATCACTCTTAGTTTTCATCAGATATAACCAAGTAACATAATGAAAATAATCAATAGAAGTAACAAAATTTTGATAACCATTTGTCGTAGAAGAAGGTTCCCAAATATCAAAATGTATCAAATAAAAAACACAAAAACTTCTATCCATAAAACTAATATAAGAGCTCCTAGGAAGCTTGCCAAACTTACAAGCATCACATCTAAGTTTTTGTTTATTTATCTTTCATACAAGAACATATACAATAGACTCAATAAACTAAAACAAGAGTGTCCTATGTGTTTATGATGGAGTAGCAAGTGAGTCATCTTCTCTCTATCCAAGCACCAAATTCCATTATTTAACGTTCCAGTCCCAAGTGTCAAATTAGTCTTTTTCTCTTGAAGGATCGTCTTAGGAATATCAAATGAAGGAATAAATTTTAGTTGGAGAATAATGATACTAATGGATAAAAAAAAGGTTTACTGGAAAGGAAGGTGCATGTAAAACATTGGACAAAGTCATAAAATCAGTACACCTCACTGTGCCCTTATCAACTACAGGCTATGTACCTTATCAACTACAGGCTATGTCAACTACAGGCTATGTATACCATCAATAGTTTGGATGCTCTTTGGAATTGCTAAGTGAGTATTAGAACATAACTATCTAGCAATACCTATCACATGTCGAGATGCACCGGAATCTACTATTCATTCTTGTGATATTATGATAGAAATAAGGCAAGAGTATATGTAGCACCAGTATTTTTGTTGGGGTGAGCATAAGTAGCATTGATATCCCTTGTTGACGACGAAGTGGATGTATCTTTAATCGTATTACCTGCTGCTTTCTGCTTCCTCTTTAATATCTCTAGAAACTCATGACCTCATCAGTAAAGACCACACCTGTTTATCTCTCGTCCTCAACTACCATCGGATTTACCTGGTAGCCCCCTTTTCTACCTCTTTGACCACCACAGCCATGACCATGACCTCCAAACTATCCAAGTCTACCTATCTTTCTCTCCTTCGATGGCTTAGGACAGACGTTGCTCAGATGGTCTACTTCACTGCAATTATAGCACTTGTGAGCCCCCTTGGACACATATCATACCCGAGCTTGAGACAACTAAAATTGATTGCATACCTGGAAGTTCACTCAGCTCAGAGTGTAGCCTCATGTGACTTTCCTCTTATATCATTGCAACGATGGCCTCGTCAGTGACAGGATCTTTTACTGGGTTATGAGGACTGATCTCCTCTGATTAAAAACCGAGTTTGTGAGCCAAAAACTATATAGTCCTCATATGTGCAAAGATCTCCCCCTCCTTGCATCCCGAATCTCCACAACTGAACATTGGTGAGAAGTGATTAAGATCTGCCCACAATCGCTCCAGATTTATTGACTAGTCTTGAATCGATCTATCAACTTGTACCACTGCTTTCATCTCATGCTAAATCTGAAACACCCTTATGTGGTTCTCAGCCCCAACATAAATCCACTTCAGCTTCGCCCAAATGTTTCTCTCCTTTCGATTGTCATCTACTTATGAAGCAGCCAATGGAACTATCGAGTTGAGGAGCCATGTGTAAAACAAGACGTATGTGATCCTCCACTCAGCACCGTCACTCTTTGGCTCGACCCTCATCAAATATCCTCTAATCTTTTCCCTACTAGTGCTGCCTCAATTCGATGCGACCAACTTAGATATGTGGATGGTCCATCAAGCTTTAGATCCATATGAGCGAGATCTAGCTTCATTTGCGTCGGGGCATGTGTTGAGGTAGTCATTCCCGTTGAGTCACTAGCTTCCTGTATGAGTCCGACCAAGACCTTCAGAACTCCAGGATCTATTTTCTTCAAAAGCTCCAATCCTTTACCTCCCGCACTATCTTCATCTCCTGATATCTTCAATCACAAGGATCTAAGTCTAGATCATAAATATCACATGCGACTTCCTTCCCCTTCTTGACTCGATTTTGATCTTTCTCATCATCAAGATCAATATCAAGATCCTCTTCATATCAAGCCTTTCCTCGAAATTCGTGGGGTATCACCCCCCAATAAGGGACCTACAACTGACGAGAGAGAGAGAGAGAGATAGAGAGAGGTGGCCGGGAAGAGGAGCGGTGGTATTGTAACGACGACTAGGGTTTAGCTCGAATACCAAAAAGAAATTATTGCTCTAAAAAATTATTTTTTTCATTAATCATTTACTCTTATATAGAGTCTTACAACTTTCTTACGAATAAAACAATAGACTTCTTCTATATTTCATGTTTATCAATAGGACCCTAAACTAGATACAAATCTCAACACTCTCAGATACAACTATTCTTGACTTTGAGAGGCTACGCAATTGAGGGCTGAATTTCAACAACTCCATTAAAATCTTATCCTTTGCAGTGAATCTGTATTGACTCTTATTCTAGCTGATGGTAATAATACGTTCCTGAATGGAGATCTTACCTAGGAGGTTTACATGGTTGTTCATCCAGGCTTTGGCTCTACTACCTCCCACGAGCAAGTATTTAGACTGCGAAAAGAAATCACCACGAGTATGGTTCGGGAAATTCACAAACGTGGTAGTAGGTCATGGATTCACTCGGTCTCAATCAGACCACACTCTTCTTCCGACATTCTTCCACTTGCTAAGTAGCTATCTTTATTGTTTATGTTGACGATATTGTTCTCACATGTTATAATTTACCAGCATTAGTGTCTTTGAACAGTCTTTGAACAACATTTTTGTTGCTTCCTTTAAAATGCAGGACTTGGGATTTCATCGGCACTTCTTAGACATGGAAGTTGCTCGGTCATCTTAGGTTATTTGTCTATCTCAGTGGAAATATGTGATTAATCTTTTGACAAAGAACAATATTTTCCTGTGCAAACTAATGACTGCTCCGATTGATCCAAATGAAAAACTTGTTGTTCCCAATGAAGTTTTTGTAAACAAGATTCACTACCAGCACCTTGTGGAGAAACTCATCTACATTGTCTATACACGCGCCGACATACCTCATGCAATTGGGATAGTCAATTCATGCATGATCTCTATGAGCACCACCTCCAAGCTGTTCACTGAATTCTCCACTATTTAAAAGACACACGGGGCTCATGTTTTTTTTTCCCGTCACACCTCTCGTTTTATTGCAGTTTACACAGACGCAGATTGGACCGGGCCTGTCGGGGTGCCGGTCATTTGTGTGGGGAAACCTGGTCACGTGGAAAATCAAGAAGCAGTCTGTAGTTGCTCGGAATAGTACGAAAGCCGAATTTCGGCTCATGTCTCTAGGAATTTGTGAAGCCCTCTAGTTTCACATCATGCTTCACAAACTACGTATGACAGTCTTCGCTCCTCTACAGTTATTCTGTGATAACAATGTGTCATTAGCATTGCTCACAACCCTGTCCAGCATGATTGTACCAATCACAGTGAGATTGACAGTCACTTCATTAAAGAAAAGCTCGAGTCCGGGAAAATTTGTGTTCCGTTTGTGTCATCTAGTTGGCCAGCTGACAGATATTCTCACAAAGAACCTTCCTCAACCACTGCTGGATGATTTTAAATCCAAGTTGAACATGACTGACATTTTTGCTTCAACTTGAGGGATTATTAGAGTATTAAAATATTAATATTCAGATTTTTGTATTAATTGCTTTGATTTGTTTTTATTTACTTTTTTTTTCTCTTTATTCGATTTTCATTCACTTTCCTTTTTCCCATTATTTTGTTTCCTTGCTAGTAGATTTTTGTAATGGGTATTTGTACCCCTCCTTGCTTCATTAAGAAGTCATCTTGGGTTCTATTATATATATACATATATATATATATATATATATATATATATATATTGTATGCATGCCTTTATAATTGATGAAATTCATCTGGGTCTAGCAGATTCTGCACTTATTTTCCTCACCGCTTGAAAAATTATTGATATATCAGATAACAGTACTTCGGCGATGACCAGTAATATTATTTTGCACATAGATTTGAAGCATATTCAAATCACTTGCTACTTTATGAGCCAAAATATTAAAATAGGCAAAAACTAGATGTGCCATTTGTGGTGAACCAAATGTACGCATGCACCAACAGGGGATTAGATTGAAGCCTGAAAAAATTTAGGTTTAAATAATAATATATCATGGAATAGAATTTAAAAAGAATGAGATAAACTTAATCTTTCATTGAGGTTGCATATATGTAGTTTGGGAAGGAGATCAGGACTCTAAGATAAGTTATTCTGTATTATATTTTTCTTGGAAAAAATTTAGTGTATTGGAAGAGTATTAAACAAAATACAGTGGCCTAGCCAGTTAAAAAATTGAGTATAAAGCTCTTGTATTTACAACAGCTGGAATTGTCAAGGTCAATCAGATTCTATAATTATTTACTTTTACCACTTGAAAAATCAATGATATATTCTGACAGATGTTCTTTGGTTATGAATAATAATAAAATTTTCACAGCCGATTGGAACATTTTAAAATTGATTCCTACTTTTATTATAGAGACGATAGAAATAGGTGAAATATAAGTAATCTTTGTTGCTTTAGAAGAACTAAGTGGTTGATATCTTAGAAAAGTATATGAAGAGCAAATTTAGCATATCAATATACTGCCAATAAAAATAGCTTATTATTTTACCCAAATAAAAATTTCAACTTTGATATGGAAAAAAAATTCTTACTTTTCATATATCCTAATAATAATAATAATAATAACTTAATATGGCGTTTCAAATGCTTCAATACTAATGACTCAAAGGTTTCAAGCTTTTATTTAGTTTTCAGTGACATTTCAGATGATTCCATGTTATTGATTTGATGTTTGTAAGGTTTTGTTTAGTTTCAAATTATGTTTCAAACAGAGGTTGCAAGTATGCCATTCATTTCATATGTCAAGCTTATTAAGTTTGAATTGCGCTTGGAAGTATTAAAGTCACTTCTGATCTGTATGAACCACTATTTATTTTGTTTAATTTTGAAGTAGATATGGTGGTCTCCAGTGCTTCATTATTTGGTGAAGCTTTATCTTGAATCTCATGTCTCTCTTCAGCTCTACGTTTCCATAAGCTTTTCTTTGTGATACGCAGCTCTCCTCTTTAGGCCTCGACTGTCTAAGGCTCTTTTATGTGAAAAACTAACACTTGAAAGCCCTCCAAACTTTCTTTGATAGAGCGGGATGGATGGATACAACATAAGCTACATTTAATACAATATGACACAATTCAGGTAGTACATTTATTATAGCAAAATGTGACTTTAATAAAGAAGTTATGAGGTATGGTTTCTCTCATCAATTCTATAGTCACAATGGCATGGTTCGAGTACTATATTTGCTGCCAAATCAGCAGTTTTCTTGGATCTAAAATCAGCTTATATTTCAGGCATTGTTTTGGCTCTTCGATTTTATCTCAATACTTCACACAATGCTCTCAGAAATTTTTATATTCTCCACTCGTTCTTATTGACATATTAATATATATTTTTTATTTTCCAATAAAGCTTTTACTTTAATTAGCATATTCACTTTAAGTTCATCTATTCATCTTGAAAGTTATAATTTTTATGTGAAGATAATGATATAAATTGTCTTTTTAAATAGCCGTAAGTATTTGCATACACAAATATATGCTTAAAAAATATCTTAAAACTTGAAAATAATCCATTAACTTTAAAAATCAATATTTCTTTTTCAATAAAATATATTAAATAAGGAATTAAATTCATGGTTTGATTTATTAGCGCATGGACTTGATATCCTGAAAAGATTCAATTCTTGGCAGTGTGCAAGTTAAATTGGACTCCAATATGCTATGCTGTAAATTGGGCCACTTGATGTTGAGGCTTTATTCATGCTTTATAAATAGTGCGGACAAGGATGCAGGGCATCGAAACCACATTAATAAAAGCTTGGGACATTTAGGTGCATCCCACTCAATTCCTATGTATTTAAATATCCAACAACACCTGAGGGGCTGTTTGGGATCATTTTTTATTTCTTATTTTTTGTTGTTATTGAAAATAAAAAATAGGAAACAAATAGAAAAATAGTGTTTGTTTAACTTTTTTTTTTTTTTTTTTAATAGAAATAACATAATTTTTTAAAAATATCCAAAACAGAAAAAAAAAAAAACATGTTTTTACTATTTTTAAAACACCTTAAAGAGACACGTCTCTAAACACATTATAAATAAGTCATGAGAAAATGTACGTCACCGACCGCCTGCCGAGGTCGCTGCTCGCCACCGCCTTTGGCCACCCGCTGAGGCTACCTCCTGGGTAACCTGTTGTATCCGCCGCCGCCGACAGTCGCCTCTGCCTGTTATCTATTGTCAGTCGCCTCCAACCATTGCCACCGCCGCCCGTGGTCCCCACTGGTAGTCGTCGCCGCCTACTGCCCGCCACGCCACGGTTACTGCGCCACTGCTCTCTGTCGCCATTGCATGTTGGCCGCGGCCGCCGCCCATGACCAATAACAGCTCGTTGCTCGTCTCCACAACCTCCCTCGCCCGCCTGTTACCTGCAGTCGCCGCAACCACCATCGTTGCCATCTACTTGCTCGTTACCTGCCGTCGTCACTACCCTCCATCCTCCGCCCGTCACCTGTTGTCATTGTCCGCCTGCTGTCTCCACCTGCACATGTAATGATTCGTGTTGGGTGGAGCAAGGAAGACGTGTACGCAATGGGCGACGAAGCTTAATACTAGAATGTCATATGGACCCAACTATTTTATAAGAAATATAGTTCTCTTAAAAAAAAAATGAACCAAACATGTTTTATATTTTTTATTTTTAAAAATATATAAATCATAATTGTGGAGGGTTGCGTTAGCTAGTCAACAACCAGCGTAAAATTTGTCGAAAAAAAATCATGAAATGAATCATTTTGATCATTGTGTAAGTGCTAGGGCGTCCCCTAGAACGACGCGTTGTATAACTTGAATATAGTGAAAAGTGTGCAAGGGCCGTTACATCGGCACCCGAGTATAGTGTCAAATAAGCAAGAGTTCTTACATTACGAATGAATGCGGGTAAAGAAGTTAGTCCATGAAACTAATGAAACTAATATTAGGATAGGATCGATAGGATCTTGGAATATAGGTATAGGTACTCTCAATGGTAGATTAATGGAATTAGTTGATATTATGATTCATAGAAAAAATAATATCTCATGTATTCAAGAAACTAAATGGGTTGGAGAAAAGACTAAGGAGATTGATATTTTAGGTTTTAAACTTTGTTATTCTGGTAAGATTTGCACTAGAAATGGTGTAGGTGTCATTATTGATAAGAGTTTGAAAGATAATGTTGTAAAATTTAATAGAGTTGGTGATAAAATTATAGCCCTTTAGATTATCATTGATACTAAAATTTTTAATTTTATAAGTGCTAAGTGCTTATGCTTCTTATGCTTCTCAAGTAGGTTTAGATACAAGGTCTAAAGATAAATTTTGGAATGACTTAGAAGGCTTAATACAAATGATATCTCTTGAAGAAAGAATTTTTATTGGAGTGGATTTAAATGGACATATCGGTAAAGTGGTAGAAGTCTTCAGATATACTCATGGTGGCTACGGTTTTGGAGTAACTAATGAAGAATTTAGAGTTATTTTAGATTTTGCTTTTGCATATGATTTTGTTATTATTAATACTTTAATAAAAAAAAAAGAGATGAACATCTTATTACTTATAAGAGTGGATCTAATAAAACACAAATTGATTATTTTCTCATGAGAAGAAGAGATCGTCGAGATTGTAAAGATTATAAGGTCATTCCAAGTGAGAATTTAAGTACCCAACATTGTTTATTAGTTCTAGATTTTAAGATGAAGAGTTGTAAAATAAATAATACTAGGATTTATTATCGTAGAATTAATTGGGGAAACCTAAAAGACAAATAAAATTATTTTTACGAGTAAAATTTAATATTTTAAAATTTGGGATGTTCATGAAGAAGTAAATGTTATGTGAGATAAAGTAACAAACACTATTAAATAAGTAGCAAAAGAAGTGCTTGAAGAATAAAAAAAAATTTATAAATAAAAATAGTTGGTGGTAGAATAATAATGTGCAAAAAAAGATAAAATATAAGAAGTTATGTTATAAAAATTGATTTAAATGTAAAAGCTTAGAGAACTGGGAAAAATATCAAATGACCCGCAGGGAGTTTAAAAAAACAACCTGTGACGGTAAAAATTTTACTTTTAATAATCTTTATAATATATTAGATACTAAGGAGGGTGAAAAATATATGTATAAACTAGTCAAACAAAGAGAGAAGAAAAGTAAAGATTTAACTCAAGTAAAATGTATTAAAGATGAAAATAAAAAAAAGTACTTTTCTTAGAAAAAGATATTCAACATAGGTGAGTGAGTTATTTTGATAATTTTTTTAATGAAGTTTCTGAAAATACGATCGACCTTAATGATCTTAATATCATGAATAATAATAAAATGTTTCGTTTTTACCATCGCATTAGTAAAAAAGAAGTTGAGTGGGCTTTAAAGAAAAACCAAGGGTGTAAAGTCTGTAGTATCTTATGATATCCCAATTGAAGTGTGGAAATATTTAGGAGATTTGGGTGTTTCTTGGCTTATTAAACTCTTTAATATTATTTTAAAAACTAAGAAGATGCCTGAGGAGTGGAGGAAGAGTATTTTGGTCCTCATTTTTAAGAATAAAGGGGATGCACAAGGGTGTGCAAATTATATAGGAATTAAGTTGATGTGTCATACTTTAAAATTATGGGAGGGTAATTGAACATAGGTTAAGACGCATTACAAAGATTTCTCATAATCAAATTGGATTTATACTGGGCAGGTCTACTATGGAAGCTATACATTTATTGAGAGGTTTGATGGATAAGTTCAGAGATAATAAGGAGAATCTCATTTGTTTTTTATTGATTTAGAAAAAGCTTACGATAAGGTTCCAAGAGATATCCTTTGGAGAGTTCTTGAGAAGAAAAGTGTTGATATGACTTATATTCAAGTCATTAAAGATATGTATATTAGAGTTGTTACTTGTCTTCAAACTGAAGGAGGATTGACCAAATATTTTCCTATTTCTGTTGGAGTACATCAGGGATCGACTTTAAGATCATATCTTTTTTCTTTAGTTATGGATGGTCTTATTGGACATCTACAAGAGGATGTACCTTGGTATATGCTTTTTGCTGATGATATCATGCTCGTGGATAAAACGAGAGAAAAAACCCAGCAAAAACTTGAATTATGGAGGTTTACATCGGAGTCTAAAGACCTTTATTTAAGTAGAACTAAAATTGAATGCATGGAATGTAATTTTAGTAGTAGTAGCTCTAGTGACAGAAGTGTGACTTTGGGTGATCAAATTATTAAACGTTTTAGATATCTTGAGTCTGTTGTTCAAAGCGATGGTGATATAAATGGGGATGTTAATAGTAGAATTCAAGTTGGTTGGTTGAAGTGGATGAATGCTTCGGGCCTTTTGTGTGATAGAAAAGTACCACTTAGACTAAAAGGAAAATTTTATATGACGATGGTGAGACCTGCAATGCTCTATGGCGCTGAATGTTGGCCTTTAAAAGAGAAGCATAATAACAAGTTAAGTGTTGTCGAGATGAGAATGATTAGGTGGATAAGTGGCTTTACACTTAGATACAAATGCGAAATAAATATATCCGTGATAGGGTTGGTGTACCGTGACAGACAAAATTAGAGAAAGCCGTCTTAGATGGTTTGGTCACATTAAACGTCGACCATCTGATGATCCGATTAGGAGAGTAGATGTTTTAGATTCGACTTGTGTTAAGAAAGGTAGAGGTAGACCTAGGAAGACTTGGGCTTATTGTATAAAAAATGATCTAAATTTACTAGAATTACATGAAAATATGACACTAAATATGACGCAATGGGAAAAAGGATTCATGTAGCCGACCCCACATAGTTGGATTAAGACTTTGTTATTGTTGTTGTTGTATAAATCATAACAGTACAAAATGTTTTTTTTAAATAAAGAATCAAAATAAAAATAAAAAACAAAAACAAAAAAATGATCTCAAATAGCCATAAACTTCTACTTTTTTTACATTTTAACTACCCAAATTTGTTTGACATATTAAAAAATATCTTCATTTTAATTTTTATAAGTGAAACACTTTCATGCATAGATAGTGGTATGTATGTAAAAAATTAAAGTGTAGATGTTCGATGTGCAAATACAAAAAAAATTGAGTGGTACTTATGAAATCTTCCAAAATGCTATTTACCCTGTTTCTTTTATTTGTCTTGCTCCTCCGTTATTTGCTTTTTGAATATGAATGGCATTTTCTTATTTTCTAGTATTTATGTAATCATATAAATTATTGTTAATAAATTCTTGAACTGTTGGTTAATTTCCATTACTCGACTTCCAGTATGAATCAGAAGCAGCACTCCAGTCTTCTTGTCCTGGACTCCATGAAGAGGACCACTGAATCAGGTTGCTTTTAGCATTCGAATCTGCCAGCAAGCAACCCCCCTGGGTGGCAATCAAAGGCAGGTTTTGATTTTATGATCGAAATTGTATGCAAGGCTGGATCAGAGGGTCAAGAAAATATTTAATTAGCCAACTTCAGCTCCTCAGAATTCATGAAGAAAGAATATCAAAGTGCCATTCAATCATCTAAGCTCCTAATCAACAGTTTAACCATGGACCTCCATGAAAGCCCGCAGTGCTAGAAAGTTGAGTTTTTATGTCTTCAATTCACAATTTAAGCTTGCAATTTTGTTTCTGTAGAAAGGAACATGATTTTTGATTAGCATATAATTCATGCAACATCGAAATTTGTATTCATTATTTGCGCTGATGTATAAGATATAGTACTGCCTTGTAATGACAGTTGTAAAAAATTTTCATTTTCACAGTGCAATCAGTGCACCTGCGTCATTTCAAATTTCAAATAGTTTTTCAAGCCTCGACTATTGGATCTCCAGTTGCAAATCAGCCCTTTTTTACTTCCATGTTTTCTGTTGCATCGAATCGATAGACCGAAATTGTTTCTTGCAAGTATTAAATAGAGAATTAAAAACGACATTCAAAAACTCGTGAAATAGTAGTCCTCATAAAGAAGTCATGCCATTCAAATGTTCACAGAATACCCCCAAAGATAAATATCATGTTTCATAGTTCATAAAATGCAGAAGCAGAAGCAAACAGTACTACTTCAAAGAGACCAATGCATAGCAGAATGATCATGATCAAAGACCTCACGGTGGCCAATCTCATCATCACACTGCCTGTTATCCTGCAGAGCCAACTCAAGCTCACTCGAGAAGTGGCCATTGCCTGCATCTGACAACTGTCGAAGCCCCATATCAAGCGAACTACTCCAGGAGGAATGATCTCTAAACATCCACGGGCAACTCATGTTGCTGCTTGCCATGTTTATTTGAGCCATCGAGCCACCTCTGATTCCAGTGCCCGCCGATATCAGCGGAGCTTCATGGTTTCTAGGTGGGTGGTTTCTAGGTGGAGCCGAGGCCATGATGTTCGAGCCCCATGGCTGGTTTGACAGAAGAGAGAGAGCACAGCTGGAGTCTGAGACACCTGTAAGGCAATCACTTGATGCTTGCTCAAAAGCAGATAGGAAAGTAGGATAATGGTTTGTGACGGCCCCGATGCGAGTATTGTAGCTCCCGTGCCACTGATTATTGAGTGCCTGGTCGTTTCGCATCATTGGCCATATATCTCTTGATGCACCATGCGAACTTGGATAACTGAAGTCCTTCAAGAAGATTCTATATCTGCTGTCGTCCTCTGCAAACATGTAGGGCAATGTTTTAGGCTTAGGGATTAAAGTGAAGCCATTGGAATAAACTAAGATGTGAGAAAACTGCACCATGGAAGGATAGCCTGCCGCATCGCGATGTTAGAGGCCCGGGATGTGGCTTTCTTCGACGTTCGTTGTGTCCGGCTAGACGTCTGCGGCAACTTCGCTTCCCCTGGTCGAATTCGGGTAGAAGTTGGAACCTGCGGAGGTACTTTTGTTGAGGAATAAATTATATAGTCGTGATCAGTGGTATTACAAAAGGTTGTCTTGGGTTTTAGGATGGAGGGAAATGGAGAAATTGAATTGTGTTGTATTCCCACATGTGGTTCCTTCTGATCTCTCAAGACTGTGTTCACATAAGGGGGGGAAAAGCATCAACAGAAAAGATGAGATCTCTTCAGTGGAATTTCTACATACTGATTTGCATAATGAATGCTGCTACTGCTGAAAGGTTAGGAGGCAGTTTCATAGTTATTTTAAAAACTAAATTTTTTTTTACAAATTGTTTCGAGCATTTTAAAAACATGTCAAAATTTGTCATTGAGATCTCTATAAATTTTTAATAACTCAAGCTATCAAGCTTGATTACTTCTACAACAAGTATTTTTTAAGCATTGTTATGTAATATCATTTCTATATTGTCATTTATATAGCACTGTAACATGGCTCAAACATATAAATAAGAGGTTCAAAGATAAGTCTAAACAACAATTAAATGGTAGAGTTTTTTTTTTTTTAACGGTATATTTTGTTAGTAAAATTCTCATGCCACCTACAAACATGTCTGAATCTAACATTCTATTAGTTGTGGTGAAGATCAATAATGCCTAAAACAAGAAGCCAAACAATGGATCTCTCAGATGAAAGAGGAAGATCAATGGATCAATCAGATGCCTAAATCAAATGGAAAAGATAATTTGATAAAAACAATCCAAAAGATCTCAATATTTTTGGCAATATATCTCATATTTACCATTTCCGAGAACACAATTTCATCAGCACATTACCATTAATTTTATATTATTTTATCAATCTCCACTGAGGGATGTTCGTCGCATTGATGAGAAAATGAAGCAGAACTTACCCTCAGCAACCCAAAATTATCCATGAAAATAACCAACGTGCTCTTTGCTCAAATTACAAAAGCTCAGCCTCAATTAAAATTTTAAAATATCAATTATTGAAACCTATAAAAGGAAGTTGGATCGAATGGATCACATTGCTCAATTCACATTAAAGGATTTTCTCCTCCCGTTATATGATTTTGTATAAATGTTAGCTATGCTTCAAGTCATTTAATTTAGTGATTTTCAAGGCTATCTCCTAGGAGCATCAAAACTTCAACTCTCTAGCACACAAAGGGCATCTGAAAAACTTGACAGACCTTAAATACTAGGCAAGAGCTTAATGATTATTTTCAACATTTTATTACTGGATTTAAATATAAAATGATGGATGTAAAAGTCTCTAGTCACCCAAACTGCATGATCTTTGAGAAGAGTCTTCCAAGTATGCACCATGTTTGAGGCAGTTGAGGACATCACCCTAATTATTAGAACTCATAAATAATCACATTAATGCAAAAATTACAACTTAAGAATTTTTACTTTGTGATTTTCAAAAGTTGCCGAATCACTTTGATGACATCATCATCATAATCACCCAATCAAGCAATGTGCTGACTTCAACTTGGCCAGAAACTAGTGCCCATTATAAAGATGAATTCAAATATAAACAAGCTCTCTTTTCTAAATTTTTGTTTAGAGATAAGTCTGGCAAAAGTAAACATACACTTCATGCACACTCCATGAGTTTTTTATGCAGAATTGATAAATGCAATTAAAGAGAGAATATTTCCGTCAGCCATTTCACCATTTCCACTATTTACATAACCTCATACTTGATATACATTAAAGTATTATACTTTTCACAAAGATCATGATCCAAATATAAAAAGATTGTCATCCTCTTTACAATATTGTAAAAGAAATCATGCATGCTAGAATACTCGAAGAGATTTTACTACTAAACCCTAAAAAAAAATAAAAAAAAAAATAAAAACACTGAGAGAGATGAATGCCACTCCGCATAAGCATTTATGAATTCTTGCAATAAATATCTCAGAAATGGTGTTGTACTTTGTCAATGTTATAATTCATTTACATATTTGAAGAAAAGCAAGTTTTAAGAAATTTTTTTGGTTAATCGTGTAACAAATTAAAATCTAGTTTTGATGGAGCTATATTCAAATTTTAAGTTTGAAATTAACATATAAGAACTTATCCAAAACACTTGAAATTTACATTTAGGGAGCTTGTTCTAAGAACTCAATCATGTTTTTGCGTGACTCATCCTTAAGACCTGTACGTTCAAGAAACTATCTTAGAAACTCAAAAAACATTTGGGGGAATTCATGCTAAGAACCGATGAATTCAAGGAACTTCATGTTACATATCAATTCCAATATGAACAAGCTCTCTTTTCTCAGTCTATGTTTAGAGATAAGTCGCCAATGGTAAATGAGCACCTGATATATACTCCTTTATGAGTTTCTTATGCATAATCGGTAAATTCAATTAAAGAAAAGGAATACTTCTATTAGCCATCTCCATTATTCACACCACCTCATACTTGATATACATAGAAGTATTATACTTCACAAAGATCATGATCAAGACATAAAATATTGTCATCATCATTATAATCTTGTGGAAGAACTCATCTAAGCTAGAAAACTTAGATTTTACTTAGCAACCCTACATAATAATTAAAAACACAATAAGAGATGTGAATCCATCCCACATAAGTCATAGAAAAAGTAGAAATCATTTTATAAATGCATGTAATAAGACTATTAGAAAAGGCGGTGTGCTTTATCAACTTTATAAATCATTTACATTTTTTAAGAAAAGCAAGTGTTATGAAAATTTCTTGGTTTATCTTTATAAATTAAAATTTAATTTTGGCGGAAGCATATTCAAAACTTATATTTGAAATTTACACTGAAGAACTTACTACAAGCACTCAACATTATATTTAGGGAACTCATCATGAGGACTCAATGATGAATTTTTGGAATTAATCCTTAAGCCTTGTACTTTCAAGGAACACATCTAAGAAACTCAAAAGTACACTCATAGAACTCACGGCTAAGAACTCGATACATTCAAGGAACATCACATTACATATCAATTCCAATATGAACAAGCTCTCTTTTATCATCTCAGTTAAAAGATAACTCACAAATAGTAAATAGATACTTGATATATACCCCATTATGAGTTTCTTATGCAAAATTGGTAAATGCAATCAAAGGAAAGAATACCTATGTTGGCCATCTCCACTATTCACACAAACTCATACTTGATATGCATTTAAGTATTAACATTTCCAATCATCTTTGCAATCTTGTAGCACACTCGGAGAAATCATGTTAAGAACTTGATACATTCAAGTAACTTGATTATAGATATCAATTCCGATATGAACAAGCTCTCTTTTATTAGTCTCTGTTAAGAGATAAGTCACCAATAGTAAACAAACTCATTATTTATACTCCTTTTGAGTTTTTTATGCTGAATTGGTAAATGCAAGTAAGGAGAAAGATTACTTCCCGGCCATCTTAATTATTCACACAATCTCATACTTGATATAACATTAAAGTATTATACTTTTCACAATGCTTATGATCAAAACATAAAATATTTTCATCGTTTTTACAGTCATTTGGAAAGTCTCGTCTAAGCTAGAAAACTAGAGATTTTACTCGTCAAACCTAAAATGAAGATTAAAAAAACACAACAAGAGAGATGAACCTACCCCAAACACGTCAAGGAGATGATAGGAACCATCTTATGAATGCTTGAAATAAAAATCTTAGAAAGAGTGGAGTGATTTACCAACCTTAGATTTCATTTATTTTTTTTTAAGAAAAGCAAGTTCTCAGAAACTTCTTGGCTTATCCTTGGAAGTTAAATTTTATTTTTGATAGAAGCATTTTCAAAACTTATGTTTGAAATTACACTTGCAAACTTATCCTAAGCACTCGACGTTACATTTAGGGAACTCGTGAGAACTCAATGATGTATTAAATGTACTAAAAAATATAAAAAACTGTACTGAAATTTTATTGATACACTCGGGAAATCATTTGAAGAGCTTGACATTACACTTGGGAAAGTAGCCCATAAGGCATACCTGTGATTCACTAAATTAAAATTATAGAATGGTTCAAATATTAATGCCAATATTTTTTTTATCAATTTTAAGTAAAACACAAAAATAGAAACTCAAAAATACAAGCAACATAGATTAAAATATAAAAAAAAACTTAAATTTTAAATGCAATTTTACAAATTAAAAAAGAATTGGCTATTAAGCTTTGAATAATGGAGATCTAAACTTTCAAATAACATTAAAATTATGCCACTGTCCACTATAAGAGAGTTACAACTCTCAGGTAGACAGTGTACACGAAATGAAAGCACTCAAAAACTTAAAAAACACGAGTTCCATTAAAAAAATCAACAAATTTTGATAAAACAAGTAAAACCATAATCATGTTTACTAGCCGAATCGAGAATTCACCAGCTCAATGACTCAGCAATATGCTCGACAATTCAGCATCAACAATTCATATATTCTATACTCAACAAATGATTTCAAAAGTTTACAATATTTTGGATTTGTACAACATCATGACAAAATCCCAAGCATCAATCCCTAAAATCTGGCCTCACATGCACCAAGGTTCATATTAAAAGCAAGAGCGACACTGTTATTGAGCTCCTAGAAGATGTTTGAGAAGTGGATTTAGAGGGGATGTGGTTGTAGAATAGCAAGGAAAAGATAATATGTGAGGTCGACATCATTTGGAAGGAGAAGCATCCTTGGGAGACTGTCCTGACAAAGAAAAAAATAGAGAACTGTGAAATGATGATATACGAACAGTGAGGAAAATCTGCACCTGTTCTTGAGCAAAATACAAACACACCCCTTGCAAAAAAAAAATTGATACAACACTCTATAAAAGTCTCTCAAAATTCATAAAGCCAAAACTTTCTAAACTCCAACAACAAAATACCCACCTAAATGGTCTTCTAATAGGAAATAACCTAAATGGAAATAAAAAATAGGAAAAAAAGAAATAGAAAATGAAAAATAGGAAACAAGTAAAAAATGAAGTAAAATTTGTTGAAACAAGGTAATCCAGGCGATTCTTCTATGCCCGTGATACCAAGAGTTCCACAGAACTGGGGGATCATGTCGCGGAAAATGCTTGCTCTTGCATCACAAGGAAATTCCCACACCCACATCATTTTCCCCATGTAGGATTCATCTTCTTCACAAGAAGTTTTTGGAATTGATCTACCAACATAATAAAATCATTGCATTGTTGTGGCTCGGGAGCCTCACTACAAAGTCTATGCTCATGTCTACTACCTAAGATAACTCAAAAACATGTCCTGCCAAAGTTTATCTTGGTCGCATCAATAACCATTCTTGTTTGACACAATTAAAGTTGAAGCTGCATCCGAGCTAATACTCTCACAAGCAAGTCTTTTGGAATTCCAACAAATCATATCATAAATTCAACACTGATGAAGAAGAAGTGGGGCCGGCTACATGAATCATTTTCTCCATTATGTCCCATTGAGTGTCAAATTTTCATTTAATTTTAATAAATTAAGATCATTTTTATGCAATATGCCCTAGTCTTTCTAGGTTCACCTCTGCCTTTCTTAACATAAGTCAGAAATAAAACATCTACTCTCCTAACCGGATCATCAGTTGGTCGACGTTTAATGTGACCAACCATCTAAGACGACTCTAATTTTTTCTGCCACAAGAGCTACACCAACCCATCACGAATATATTAATTTCGCATTTTGTCTCCAAGTGTAAAGCCACTCATCCACCAAAACGTTCTCATCTCGGCATCACTAAATTTAGTTTTGTGCTTCTCTTTTAAAGACCAACATTTAGCGCCATAGAGCATTACAGGTTTCAACACTATCTTATAAAATTTTTCTTCCAGTCTAAGTGGTACTTCTCTATCACACAATAGGCATAAAGCATTCCTCCATTTGAACCAACCAACTTGAATTCTACTAATAACATCCCCATCGATATTACCACACTTTGAACAATAGACCCAAGATTATCTAAAGCGTTCACACCTTTTTATAATTTAATCATTCATAGTTACAACTCTGTCACTAGCAACTCTGTCCTGTCACTAGAGCTACTACTACTAAAATTGTATTCCATGTATACAGTTTTAGAATTCAAAGTAGACCTCCATAATTCAAGTTTTTCCTTTGTTTTTTCTCTATTCTTATCCACAAGAAGGATATCATCAGCGAAAAGCATACACCAAGACACTCTCACAAACAAATGTGTAACATGTTTTTGTGAAATCCTTAAACAAATATAATGAATATTCTTTTATGCTAAAGTAAAATAAACTTTAATATAATTAAACTACACTTCACCACTCTTCAAATGATATAAAAGAGAAATCTAGGATTAGAGTTTTAGCTTTAAATAAAGAAAATCGAAAACGAAACTCTCTCCCTACAC
>NW_018164444.1:75492505-75514867 GCF_001263595.1 Phalaenopsis equestris
CTACACGACTTTGACTGCTTGAAAACCCTTATGAAATATTTATTCCAAAGTACAGAAAAAGAAGAATAAATCTTGAAGGAAAATTTCTTTCGTGGTGATTTAAAGTCTGAATACAGTCACTGTAAGTCTTGCTCGATGCCACACATAGCCCCTTGTATTTAAGCAACTCCCCAGTCAAGCTCGATCACACGCAGCTCAGCTTGTTCAGTAGCTTGAACCAAACCAACATCACTTGCTCTTGCTTTGATTGTCAAAAACCAAAGTTGAATAGTTCTATGCTCAACTTCCCTGCCGTGCCAGACACTCAGCTTCCTTCTCTGGCTCGATCACTCACTTCCCAGTTTACTCACGTGAGGTTGTCCCTCTATGGTACTCTTGTTCGTCGTAGACGCTTACTTTGTATCACCCTCCTTAGCCTCTTGCTTTCTAACTCTTGATTGCATGTTCAAAGAGACAAAACCATACATGATTCACACACGGGTAATAATACAAAGCAAGAAATATTAATATCAATATTCAAAAGCAAGAAATAATACTAAAATTTTAAAAATATAATTACCCACATCAATTATCGCTTTAAATTCTTGATTTTCGAATTGCAATTTTGACTTCTCAATAACTTCTACTCACTTCGACACTAGCAACCTATAAAACATAATCATATAATCTAAAATTCATTGAAGCTCTAATTAATTGAATTGTTTTTTTTTCCCTGGATACATTATGATTCTTCATACTTTAGTCTTTCAATTACTTTTCATTTTTACTTCTATAAATTTGCATTCCTTGCTCTCTTATAATAATTAAGTTTCTTATATAATCCTTACTGTTTGTTATACTTTATAAGATTATGTCAAATCATAAAGTTATTTACAAGTATCTAAATTTAATATCATGCATTTAATTTTTCATATTTTCTGACTTTTGATTACTTTATTCACCTATGAACCGATGAACAAGGTTATCTGTAATATAAATTTTATTTGAAATCCTTAAAAAAATATAATGAATATTCTTTTATGCTCAAGTAAAATAAACTTTGATATAATTAAACTACACTTAACCACTCTTCAAATAATAGGAAAGAGAAATCTAGGATTAGAGTTTTAGTTTTAAATAAAGAAAATTGAAGACCAAACTCTCTCCCCACACGACTTTGACTACTTGAAAACCCTTATGAAATATATATTCCAAACTAAAGAAAAAGAAGAATAAATCTCGAAGGAAAAATTCTTTTGTGGTGATTTAAACTCTGAATGCAATCACTATAAGTCTTGCTCGATGCCATACATAGCCCCTTATATTTGAGCAACTCCCCAATCAAGCTCGATCGCATGCATCTCAGCTTGTTCAGTAGCTCGAACCAAATCGACATCACTTGCTTTTGTTTGATTGTCAAAAGCCAAAGCCGAATAGTTCTATGCTCAACTTCCCTGCTCATGCCAGACACTCAGCTTCCTTCTCTGGCTTGATCACTCACTTCCCAACTTACTCAGGTGAGGTTGTCCCTCTATGGTACTCTTGTTCGTCGGAGACTCCTACTTTGTATCACCCTCCTCCTTTTTTCTTAAAAAATGAATCTGCCAGTGTGATTCATCCATTACTCTTCATCTCCTCGTTTTTGTTCTCTTTGGCCTCAGTTACGATTCCAAGTTTAAAGCCCTATAATAAAAAAATGTTACAGTACATTCCCTCCAACAGTCTTGCTCTACACCTTCACCTTCTTTTCCTTCTTAACTGGTAGCTCAGCCAAAAGTTCCACATCCTAATGCAATCTATCCAAAACTCGGGAAACCTCACATCACATTCTTTACACCATCACACCAATCAATTGGCAAGAATCTTCCCCAACTCCTTGGAGAAGAACTTCATCTTAAAGGCTCTTTGGCAACAAGGTTTGGAGTTATGACTCTCACCTCTAATTGAACCAAACAACAACACTGCAATTGGTGTGAAACCTTCATCTTAAAGGCCTCTTTGGCAACAAGGCTTGGGGTTATTATTTTCACCCCTAATTGAACCAAACAATAGTACTTTTCCTTCAAACTCTTATTGGAGGAGGATAGCTGAATAATGCTCAAATATTGAGGGAACCAGACCAAGAAGATATAAAAATGCCTCCAAAAACACACCTCTTGGGAATTTTGAGACAAATGAGCTAGAGTGAACAAAAAAGTTGGAAATACATCATTAACTTCTTTATTAAATGGATAGTTAGGCCCCATTACAAAGTACTACTCAAATAAGTAGCCTCCCTTTGTCCCATAGGTCATTCTCTGTTTCTCCCCTTTAATAAGATTTTGTAGTTGCATTCAATAAGAATCTCATGTTTCCACTTCTCCTTGCATCGAAGTTATTTATCAGTCAAGAAGGTTCCAATAAGAACCTCTCTTCAAAGATCTCTAGAAGACGGACCAACACATTGAGTGTTGCGGTTTGCACAAGGAAAAAAACTTCTAAATGACATTATTGTTTTTAAAAGTGAAACCCTAAAGACAAACAAAACTATTTAAACTTTGTGGCACATAGCATTTAATGTTTGTCACATTTTAATTATACTGCAAATTTTGCCCGAGATAAATAATGAGCATTAAACAGAGCCTCGAAAGGTCACTCATCAGAAAAATGTTTTGAATTAATTGAGTCAACCATTACTTTAGTATTTATTAATAAGACAATTCCACTCAAAAATTATAAATAATTATTCTTTTTGAGGTTAACACCCAAACAAGTCAATTAAATAATTCTTTTTGGGTGTTCTTTCTTGTAGAGATTTATAAACTTACAAGCATTGGATTCATCACTATCAAATTATCTTTGCAGATATCTAAACTTCACTGAAATCTAAACAATTACAATTTACATATTGAAAAGTTAAATCAGTTTGCCAAAGATAAAATTACAACTCCTAATCAATTCATACACACATTCTCCCACACAAATGAAATATCCTTAATCAGATATGCCAAGGTCCCAATTTAAACCATAGAAATTCTCAATTGATCTCGATTCACTATCAAGAGGGTAATCTTATCCAAAGATCAAGATTATAGATTCATCCTTTCATGTCATTAAAAATTTGGACCCAATTAAACCTAAGGTTACAAGTTATTTAAGCTTCTCTAACATAATAGTAAATCCTGAGACTCCTATCAAAATTTAAAATAACAACTCAAAACAAGTCTTTACATGAGCCTTCCATTGAATGCAATCACTATATCAATTGATGGGCCAACATCAAAATAACAAGTCTATCAATCTAAACTAAACAAAACTTCTTACTTTTAAAGTAAAGCCCTAAAACCTGTCATCGTGCTTTCCTATCCCATAAAATTATAAGCCCTAGTTATTAAGCCTTCTAATGAATTGCATACCCCATCCGAAACAATTTAGATTGGCAAAAGGACAAGTCATTGAAGTTAAAAAGATGGTCTTCTAACGATTATAAGCCCTATCCCAAATTAAATTTGGACTAATTATCATATTGAAAAGCTCAGTAATCAAAACATATCAACCGATCAATCTTAATTTGTGGCATAGGCAGATTTCTTCGAGTCAAGTTGAAACCCATGGACAATTAAGAGTCATGACATGCCTCCGAGCATTTGTAGGTCATATTCAACATCTCTGAATCACAAGTGCCTATGTTTTGTACTCATAACTATTCAGTGTTACTGGTAAGACCAACCTATTGCTACTGAATGAGTTGATGTCATTCTTGAAAGCATTTCTTTAGCATATATTTCCACCATGGTTTGCTCAATATATCTATAAGATGAGGCAAACTATACTTGTGAATCAATCTCCATGAATATTATGGCTTATACCCTTCTAATGTTTGATTTGTTGGCATATTAGGGAAACTGGAATTATAAGCTTTTGATTGAGTTAATCTCCATCTCCAAATTGTTCATCATAAATTAAATTTGATCATTTATGATAAATTTGACCCTAAAAATAAACTTAATAATTTACTTAGTTGAGAGTGCTCTCCAACATGTGGGAGTGGTAATTAATCATGAGAGCTTGCACTCATTAGAAGTATTGACTTTAAATCTATAGGAACCTTAGTATAAACATAAAAAATATATTAAAAAAACATACCTTACCCAAAATGAAAAAATATACTCCCAAGTTTCTCTCATGTAAATCAGGAGTTTCATAGGTAAAAGGTGGCATTTCATGAGCAATCTATTTGAATAATAGTGAAGAGACCAGCCACAAACACATATAAAAAATACCAAAATTACTCGAGAAATCCTAGATGGGAAAAATCACAAACAGAGAGGAAGAATTTAGTAGCGAAAATAACAAAAGTTACAAGGAAGGCTTAGGATTTGGTAACTTAAATAACAAAATATCAATGCTCACAACAACAACATCACAAGCAATAACTTTATGAATAAAGAAATAACAAACATGAATGTATTTTGTTTTTTCATGAAATATTTGATTTTTATTGAGACAACACTCTATCACATGTTACCATGGTAACATGCAAGTCCTGATTAAGCTCTTCAAACAAAACTTTCCACCAACTAACATCTTTACAAGCTTTGATAATAAATTGTGCTCAACCTCCATAGTAGACAACACCATTGTGATCTTCAGCATAATCTTCAGTTAGTAGCACAGCCACTAACAATAACCACATACCCGATAAAAGATCTCCTATCAAGATCTCTAGAAAAGTTCGAGTCAATAATGTCCATGTACTCTTATAGTTCTCCTAAATCACAAATAAACATCTTTAATTCTCCTAAAAATTTCGACGGTTTGAGAGATCTTGGATTTGGGGGCGATTTTAAAGCATTTAGACACCAAATTTGATTATCTCTTGGTAAGAGCTTCACTCCAAACTAAAAATATTTGATTTTCATCATAAATTTCTTCCACGTTGAGAAGATCCGAAAATTTTGAGAATGTGAAGAAAATATTAAAAAGAAATTCATGAAATTTAGTTTTGAACTCTTAGAATCACTCTTGGAAGCCATTATTTGCATATTTGAAGTATATTTTGGAATTTTTCTATAATTTTTATTAGATTGAAATGACTCCAGGACAAAAGAGACAACTTGAGTTTGACAAGTCTCGCTTCTTCAATGCGAAGGCTCAATCGAGGTTTACTTCAGTGTTTGAAGGAAAAAAATGCATACAAGATCAAGTTTTTGAGAGTCCGGGAGGAGAAATTGAACTAGTTATTACCGAGTAGAGGTTGGAAAACTTTTGTTACACCACCAATAAGGTTGTTGCAAATATTGTAAAAGAATTTTATGCCAACGTGTTTTATTCGGAGGACGGAATCGTTCAAGTGCGGGGATTTTCTGTTGAATTTAGTGTCGCCCGCATTAACTCCTTTTATTAAATCCCAAACTCCTGTAGCTGTCATTATGAAACTTTCAATACCATGGAAGACCCGCTGAATGATGTGATCAACTTTCTCAATGATGAGAAAGGAACATGAAAGATAAAACAACGAGAACGGGTAAATTTTTTTGCTTCCATGTTGAATGCCACATCTAAAGCGTGACACTATTTTATTTCCTCTACTCTGTTACCGACTTATCACCATAGTGAGGAAACAAGAGAGAGCTATTCTGAATTTCTGTATTCATAATAATAGATATATAAACGTGGGAGAATCATTTTTAAGAATATATTGACCACTGCAAAGAGTGAAACAAGTGGGGGTCTAAGACATCCTGACCTTATTTATGCACTTTGCCAACTTTCTGGAGTGGAAGCTGAAGATGATGAGGAATGGGTTTACCCTATGAAACTCATTAGTAAAGTTAATTTAAAGACTTATGAATCCCATTAAAAATGAAAAACTGAGAGTAGGAGTAAAGAACCTTCTACTAGTAGAGATATTCCCTCTACTAGTTATGACATTCCTCCTTCTAGTTCCCCTACCCTGGCAGATTTAATGAATGAGCTGACCTTGCAACGAAAGTGTATAGAACTAATAAACGAAAGGATTGGACATTTATAATGTTGACATGATTATAATAGTGAGTACCTTCAGAAGCATTCTGATTTTAAGATAGCTTACTACGAAGCTCTCAGGCCCGACACTACAAAGGTGAAAAGGTGAGCCTGATGTTACTTTTCCTGAATACCCCCGATATACTCAGTATCAGTCCAATCCACCTGCTGACCAATGAGACGAAGATATAATTTGGGATTTTCATATTTGATAGCAATTGATGTACTTTTATTTTTATAATTTTTGTGATAGAAATAGATGTTTGTGTGTCTGTACTTTTATTTTTATTGTTATGTTGTAATTGGATAATTTTTAATTATTGTTACAATTGTTTGGTGTGGTAGTTTAAATTTGTTAAATTGTAATGTGATGTAATTTTTATTTTACATTTTAATTGTAATTATTTTATTTAGTAATGTGGATGTGTTAACAAAATATTGCGTTTGTATAATGTTTAGTTTTGTAGTTATTTCAAAATTTCATTACCCAACAAATTCTCTAATGATTTATATGTATAGAAAACTCCTAATGTTACAGACCAGGTGAAATAAAAATTTTGAGAATGACTGCAAAAATTTCAGAATGATGAAAATACCTAAAATACTGAGGTATGATTTATATTTAGAATTTTTATTTCCACCTGTATCGTTTCATATTGAAAAATTTAAGTTTGGGAGAGGGAAGAAAAAAATTAACTATTAGATTTTCTCAATTTAAATATTTTCAAAAATTATTAATATGATTTTATGTAATGAATTTAATTCAGGTAACTATGTTTTGTAGATATTTAAATATGATGGTAGATTTAAAGGAATATTTTTATAATGAAATTTAATTTTAAGATTGAAATTTATGGAAAGAAATGTGATGTTCAAAATCATTAAAGACTATCCAGATATACTAATCCTCACTTGAAAAAGGAAAAAGAAAGGATTGACAACAATCTCTGAAAAGAAAAAAAAAATATATAAGATTGAAAGCAATCCAAATGAAAAAGAGAAAAGGAAAAAAAATATGAAAGTGAGGAGAAGCTTGAGGAGATGCCTAATAAAAAATTGACTTCACTGGACCTACCTAAAGGGAAAACTTAAATACATTCATGAACTCATATTTATGGATTAGATCTTTTACTAGCAGTGTTCTCATGAAGTTCCTATCATTTGAATATTTTAAGTGACTTAATATTACAACATATAGTCATTTCTTGAAATGAATAGAAAATTAAAACTCTTAAACTTGATGACTAGATAATCTTGTAGCTACATAGTTGATTTAATTACTTGAATTTTTTTTGAAAATCTCACTATAGTATTTATTTAAATCAAATTTACAGTATTTTTGAATTAAAACTTTACTACAATAAATCATAACTTTTATATAATACTAAAATTACTTGAGGACAAGTAATAGTTAAGTTTGGGGGATTTTGATCAAAGAAAAATATGTTGAGATTTTCATACGTATTTTACACTGTTTTTGATGATATTGTACTTTAAAGAAAGATATTTTTGATTTTGTTGCATGTATGATGAATTATAGTCATTGGAGCAAAAAGATGCAAAAAGGAGCGAATTTAGAGCGAAAATGACCAAAATGTGAAGAATTGAACTAAGGCGCCGACGGCGAGATTTTCTAAGGACTCCAGATCAATTAATTTAGAAGGTCCGGTCCGCCGACGGCGTCCTCGAGGCCGCCGACGGCGAGATCGGTGGTTATTTACAAATGTGCATTGAATGTGGACGATTATTGGAGGGATGCTTAAACAACTCTTGGAAAAATGCTTCTACATCTTTAAAGAAATATTTTGGCCGAAAATTGAGAGGTTTACGGGAGAGTTGCAATTGTTTGGAGAGTGTAGAGAGTTTACTTTAGGGTTAGATTGTGAGGAATTCTTCGAGAGATTGTAAGAGTGGAGGAAAAATGAGAGATTTCTTCCTCCTTGCCGCTTCGAAGAAGAATTCTGTGTGATGTAAAGAAATGAAGAGATTCAGAGGAACTTCAAGGAGTTTGAGGAGGAATTAGAGATAAGTATTATTTACTTGTTGTAGCTTGTATAACTTTGTTTTTATATATGAATTCCGAGTTTTGTTGTGTCTTCTCCATGAATTCTGAGTAATTTTCTCTGTCTTTCTCCTTGTCTTGAGATTTGTGAAATGATCATTTTAATTGGTTGAGCCATGAAAATGTTAAAGAAGTTGTGATTATCTTTTCACTTCGATCTTAATTTACTTTCGATCTGACCAATTGATTTGTTAAAATATATTGAATTTTACAACTAAAGTGAAGATTACATCCAAGATTCAGGGAGGTCAAAGCCCTTGGAAGTTGGGTGCAAATAAATAGAGAAATAAAATTATCGGGCGTAGAATTGGAGATTTTAGAGTGACAGACTAAAATCCTCAATCGGTCATATCGTTTGGGTACTGAAGTGTAGATGTTAGCCTTCAAGGGAGGGAAACGTGGGAGCTCCGAAGTGTGAGTCGGTGTTATCCCAACCTAGCCGCAGATTCAGTAAAAAAACGTAGGATTAGTCAAAGTTCTTTATGTTTGGACCAAAGGGTAAAGAATAGGTATGCTCCTATTTGACACAATACAATTTGAACTGATTTACTTCATTCATTCGCTATAATTTCTTGACAATGAGAATGATACTTTCTTATATATTGAATATCACATTAAAAACTTACATATTTATTTCAATTGTCTATTAGTGACAGATGAGCAAGTTGAATTACATTGTTGTGATTAAGTATTGATTTTTTAAAATCTTAGTTCGTAATTCTAATATTACTCCCTGTGGGATCGATATCTAAGACTCCATTAGAGCCCTATATTACTTGAGCGATACGTATACTTGCGTTAATAAGTGTGACTTTACCATTATTAAATATTTTATATATACATCTTTATCGAATCTATAACCATTATTATGTTTTTGGTGTCGTTGCTGAGGAATTAAATCTTCTAGCAACAGTATTAAATACTTGTATTTTTAAACATATATAAAGTCGCTGTCAACTTTTTATTGGCCAAAAAAAAAATTTCAAATACTAGTTAGTTCTCGAGATTATAACATAACACACAACCTAACCACAATAACAAGTCTTTATCCCACTAAGTGGGGCGACTACATGAATCCTTTTTCTCTATTGTGTCTTATTGAGTATCGTGCTTTCATTTAATTCTAATAGTGAGGATCAATTTTTATACAACATGCACAGGCCTTTTTAGGTCTACCTCTACCTTTCTTAACACAAGTCAAATCTAAAACATCTACTCTCCTAATTGAATCATCAGCTAGTCAACATTTAATGTTATATATTTATTTTATATTTTATCTCTAAGTGTAGAGCCACTCGTCCACCTAAGCATTCTCATCTCAACAACACTTAACTTAGTTTCATGCTTCTCTTTTATAGGCCAACATACTGCGCCATAAAGCATTACAAATCTCATCACCATCTTATAAAATTTATTTAATTTGAAGTGGTACTTTTCTATAATATAATAGGTATGATGCATTCCTCCACTTCAACCATCCAACTTGAATTCTATTAATAACATCCTCATCTATATCACCATCACTTTGAACAACAGACCTGAGAAATCTAAAAAGTTCACTCTTTATAATAATTTGATCACACATTGTTACAACTCTGTCACCAGATCTACTACTAGTAAAAACATATTCGATTTTAGATCTACTCAAATGAAGGCCTTTAGAATCTAAAGCATATCTCCATAATTCAAGTTTTTCCTTAAATTCTCTCTAGTCTTATCCACAAGAAGGATATCATCAGCAAAGAACATACACCAAGGTACATCCTGCTGTAAATTTCCAATAAGAACATCCATAACTAAAACAAAAATATATGGGCTTAAAGCTAATCCCTGATTTAATCCAATTGAAATAGGAAAATACAACCTAGCAAAAAAGTAAATTTCACCGCTTTTGAAATGCCAAAGGCAAAGTATGTCATTTTAGGGAGTTATGTATATAGCCATTATAGTTGACTGAAGCTTAAAAAATAAGTCTTCGCTCACAACTAAAGTAGCTGTCCTCCTATGCTTAGTTTAAAAAATGGAAGGTAATTTTTTTTCTACATCGGCTTACAAGCAAATGAAAGAACTCAGAAGGCAGTGAAATCCTAAGAATGTCAGGTGCTTAGGCATGGATATAAGACCGTTAAGATAGAACCAAGTAAAAATTTATGCCCATCATCTACTTTTGTTGGACATTTTACTTCAGCATTTCCTTAAAAAAAAAAATTTTATGATCAATGTATAATCTAAAATTTTTTACAGTATAGATTATTTAAAATATGTTTAAAAATCAAACCAAGAATTTTCAAATGCCCAATTCAATAAAATTCATGCTTTGTTAGAAAGTATTTTAAATACAAGCAAAATTTTAATTTTGCCTGATGAATTAGTGAGATAACATGATATTTACTTGTACCTAGGATGCCAATTAAACCAAGCTTCAACAATAGACCAAGGGTTTGTACGTTGGAACTTTTTTATAACATTGCTTTCCAAACAACAGCACTCGTCTTTTCAACTACAGCTTCTATACTGAGAAGTGGCTTTCTATAATCAAAGCTGTTAAAATATTGTTCGACTTTTTCAGAAGGGAAAAAATCTATATATTTATCATAAGAATTCTCTAAAATTTGCTTTTCCAACTACAGCTCCAAGACTAACTTAACAAATAGTTAGAACTACAACCACCCCAAATGGACCCTAACTTAAGCCCAAAAAATCAATTTGATTCTTTCTTGTTAGCATAATAAACCCCAAACCAAGCAGACCCTAAAAACAAGAATCTCAATTTTAAATACTCCACAGCACAAGCATTTAAAACGCTTACCAACAAGGCAATGGGAAGTAGAAAAGCAAACATAAATCAAAAGGAGTACGAATTAGATATTCAAAATTACGAAAGGCAGGCTCAAGGCTTTGTTAAACCTAAAGGGAAGTAAAGAAAAAGGAATAAAACTCTGATAATTTATGGGTTGATATGAATCTACAACCTAATTTCCTTCCCTTTTACTCAAACTTCTAGCATTCATCCACAACCCAAATAACCATGCCATGGCCTCAGTACTAGCATAAGAAGTGAATAAACCATAATAAAGAAAGCAAAAAAGCAGACTTACTGCAAATTAAATTTGTGTTTACTATCATAGTTAAAATGTGAAATTCAAAGTTTTCTAGAGATCAATATAAGTATCAAAGTCAGACTCCATAGAGAAAGCTCAGACAACAGATGCTACTTCATTAAAAAAAGAGAGAGATACAAATCAGCATGAGGCACATTCCTAAAAGAGATATCGCCCCCACAATATAAAAAGTAGCAGACAACTAGTGGGTGTCTAGCTAATTTACTATATAAAGTTTTTAAAAGTATTCATCAAGAATACAATGCAACAGAACTCATTTCCAGAATAAAAAAAAAGAAACGAAAAGTAACAGAACTCAGTTACAGAATATAGTGAAGCACATAAAGTATGTCAGAGATCATACGAAAAAGAGAATACCTTTCAATTCTTGGGTGATATATAAAAAAAAAAGCTAATCAACATTAATATCAGAATCTCCAAAATATCAAAATGGGCCCTTCAAAACAAGAAAAACAAGCATTGCTATCACAAATCATCAACAAAATATCATCATAAAAAGATTTTAAACCACAAAAAACACAAACTAAAAAGTGGAGAAACAAAAATGCTATTACCAACCCGGCAAAGAATCTAAATCAAAAAGAGGAGGCAGAATGATGAGCCAGAAGCCAGAAATAAAAAAGTGAGTCAGAGTCAAAAAAAAAAAAAATTACCTGCTGCACTGCTGACAAAATCTCTGCTCAAGCCCTGCAACAATAACCCTAGGAGACTTTGAGTGCATCCCACAGACCTTATGCCTGCAGTAATAAGCCTTAGCCCCTGTAAGATCCAAATTGCAGCCTTCAACTTGACATCTTGGTGCCTTCTGCTGCCCTCCTCCTACAGCTGCAACTCCCTTCCCCTTCTTTCCAACCGCAGCCATGGATTTGGATGAGCTTCCACTGCCTCCCACATCCTCAAAGTAGATCTTCTTTCCAAACTTGAGACCATTGAGAGAGTCACCGTAGCCATTAGCAGCAGAACTCGAGCTCTTCTCCATTTCTGAGCCCTCTACTGTTTCTCCCACATGGCCTCAGTGGAAGAGAAAAGATTGAGACAAGAAGCTGCACAGTTTTTTTTCTCTATAAGGCTAAAAAGTGGAGAACTTAGCTATGTCTGGGTCCTCCAGGGTCCTCTACAGAGCCGACAACAGCCATTCTGGGTCTAGTGTTCTGCGACAACACTTGCAGAAATCAGAGAGCAGTAGGATGCGACACATTTGAGGAATTATGTGTAAATGATGTAGTTAAACAAGTAGGGAGACAGTTAAAAACCATTTTTATTATGTGTAAATGATGTAGTTAAACAAGTAGGGAGACGGTTAAAAACCTTTTTTTTGTTTCAAATTTTCTTCTATTTTAGCTGGATTATTAAAAAATGTGGTTGCTTTTCGCAGCTATTATTGGCCATGGATGACATCCAACCATAGCATTGGAAAATGTCATTTTTATTTCTAGATTTGTTCAGAGAAGTGTAACTTTTTAGGGAGAATTATGAATATTCTAGGGTTAGAAAGGATGTGCAGGTTTGGCAAAGCGGCCTTTTTTAGGAGATTTTACTGCACGAACATTGACAAGATGTTATTTTTAACTCTCAGAATCTTTTGAAGTGAGCTTCCTTTCAGTGAAAGCTGCTTGTGAAATAATTAAGCAAGCTGCAAAATCTTGCAAAACCAAGTTGATTTGACTGATGCTCGGAGTTTCATGGCGGGGAATGGGTAGGTTTGCTCCTGGTTAAAGGTAGGAAGCCAATTATTGACGAAATTCAAAATAAATATGACGATGACTATTAATTTAATATTTATTTCGAATTTTAGAAAAGAAAATAGATCTATTCTCTTGTATGATCGATTTGGCCTGAAAGCCCGTCATTAGATTTTTTTTTTTAATTATACCCAATTTTTATCCATTTATGTATCTCAAATTAAAATTTTTATTTTTACAAAGAGAACACCTTTACTATGCATGAAAAATGTGAATTTTAACTTATTTGTAAAAATTAAAGTTTTTTATGTGAGATTCATAAATAAATAAAATTTGGGTGTATTTCAACAAAATATGAACTGATGGCCACCAAATGATGCATGTCATTAATTGGATTTGGTTTCAGTCAAATCATAAATTATTCATGTTCAATTTTTTTAGAACGAACTTCCGTATATATTTTTAAATTTGACTTAATTTTTTTAACGTTCATATCTAATTTTTATTTGACTTGAACAGAAATTCAAATGAATACTTATTTTTATATAAAATTGTAATTTAAATATATATTTGATTTTTTAAATAAAAATAATAAATAAGTTAATTTTTCAATGAATACTTGTTTTTTATAAAACTATTAAGTAATTAAATAAATTTTATATTTACATATAACTAGTTTATACCAAATAAATAAAATAATATAAAAGTTGTAAGTAATAATCAAATATCATAAATAAGTATTAAAAAACTAAATCATTGAAATAAAAAAAATAAAAATAATTTGCATTAAATTTAGATGTATATTGCTATTAAATTATAATACTTTACATGTAAATATATAATTAAATAAATTCTAATTAATCAAATTTTATTTAAATAATATAACATATAAGTGTAGAGCATTTAACAAATTACATATTGAACGATAAAAGAGTTTGTTGTGAACATTAATAAATATGTTAGATTATGTTCAAATTAGATTCATTTAACCTTCAAATTTTAAAAAAATGTTCAAACTTATTCATTCACTAATTTGAACAAATATGATGGAGTATTAATTCAGCTGAGTTCGAGTTGTTCACCAAGTACATTGGTTAATTCACAACCAATGACAAAGCTATAAATTTTTAAGACAGGGACACAATAAATTTTTCAAAAACTCTCTCACCCCCTTTTGTCTGAACTTTGAACTAGTATTGCCAGAATTAAACATCATTTGCTATAAACTTAAAATTCATGATGTGGTATATGATTGTAATGTAATTTATAAGAATTTTTTTTGAAAAGCTTGTGAGAGAAATTTTCTTATATATATATTTACTATTGTAAAAAACGATGACAATAAAACGAAAAATCGAACGAGAAAAATTGTATGCAGAAAAACACCAGAGCGACACAGATTTATGTGGTTCGACAAATTTGCCTACGTCTACGGAGCTGTAGAAGATTTTATTTCTTTGAAGAATTATACAGTCGAGCGCCTCGACGTTTACAAGAAAATCTCTATTTTCTTCTCTCTCTCTCTCTCTCTCTCTCTTCCTCTCTTACTCTCTTAGAGGACTTGACTTGGTTTTGCTTGGCTTTTTTTTCTTGGCTTATGACAAGCCATAAGAGGCTATTTATTGAAATTAGGAGAGTGATAGGTAGGAGGTAGGTGAGGGTTGGGTGGGATGGGTAGGTGAGGGTTAGGTGAGAATGCAGGTGAGCGGTGGGTGGGATGTGGTAGGTGAGCGGTAAGTGGAAAGACAGATGAGCGGTAGGTGAGATTCTTAATTAGGAAACTAATTAAATTGTGGTGAAGCGGGTCTCCACATTACCCAACAGTTCTCTTACTTGGAGACTGGGACACCGACTGCATCACCTACTGACTATATCATCTACGAGATGTATCGCCCATTTCCTCAAATATGATATCCTCAACCTCTGCAACTCAACGCTATGTCTTCATGCCAGAAGACCAGCTGAAGTCGAGCACAACTTCAGCTTCTCACGAATAACACCCTCAGTTGACATATCGCCGTCAACGTAGCCTTGTACCGCCAAGCTCTTTTATGGGTTACTTCTGTATTTGCTTACAACTCTCATTGCGTGTTTTTATCCTGCACCTGCTGAAAGCCCTTTTCAACATGTCCAGCCTTGTACCTCTTATTGCCACTAAGCACAGTCTTCACCTGATATACCCACTTGTTGTGCAGTGTCTTCTTTCTTTGTAGAAGTTCTGTTAACTCCCAAGTCTGATTCTCTGGTAGAGAATACATCTCCTCTTTCTTAGTCAGCTCCCACTTGCTCGAATTCTCATATTGCAAGATTTTTTCGTAGCTCTGTGGTTCTCCACTATTTGTCTGTACAAGGTCCGGTTTTCATGTCATTGGCGCTCTGCCACTTTTCTGAAAATAGACATTCTTCTGCTTTCCTATAATGCACATCTAACTCATGTGTCTTCGTCTGAGTAAACTTATAGTCATATATAGTCTGTCAGTTTTCTTACTCCGAGCCAATACTAATGCTCCTTTTGTAACATTCTTGGTGTTATCTGAGAACACCACCGAATGAACACCCTCATGGAGCTGCCCAACAGAGATGAGGTTTTTCTTCAACTTAAGAACGTGTTTGACCTTTTGTAAAGTTCATTTGCCCATGTTAGGGAGTGCAATATAAACTTCTCCTATCTCTACCACGTCCAGAGCTTTTCTATTAGCCAGATATACCTTGTCAAAGTTACTCGCAACATAATTTTGCCCGACGGGAAGATGTATGGAAGGAAGCCATTGAATTTAGTATCCAGTCATCAACATAACTGTGATTTGCCAGCAATAGTGCATCCTGTATTTCTTCAAATACAACATTAACACCATCATTCTCACTCTTCTTAGGATTCTTGCGGTTCCTTTTTATGTGGCCAGCCTTGCCACAATTTCAACAGGTTGCCTGCTGACTAGACTTTGATTTTGATCTTCCTCTATTGGAGTTCCTATCATGTGATCTCCCTCTGGAATCAACATTCAACGCCGAACTTGAACGCGAGGCCTCGCCAGAATCCTTCCTGCGCACCTCCTCAACCAAAATCAAATCAAGAATATCATCATATTTTTGCTTAGATTCACCTGTAGAACTGCTAACTGTCATCCTCATGGCTTCCTAGCTATTTGACAATGAAGCCAACGATATCAGTGCACATATCTCATCATCAAAATCAATTTCAACAGACAACGACTGATTTTGCGATATTATTGAAATCATTCAGGTGTTGAGAGCAACAGACATACATTCCGTCATCTTTAAGTTGGATAATTTTTTCATCAGATGCACCTTGTTATTCGTCGATGGCTTTTCAAATATACCTGTTAAATCGCCATGCGATCTGCAATAGTCCTCTCCTTGATGACGTTGTGGGCAACCAATCTCAACTGATTTAATCGAATAACCCCCAGAACCTGTCGATCCAACAGATTCCATTCCACCTCGTCCATCTTTTCCGGTCGCTTTTCTAGTAATGGAAGATGAAGTTTCTTCCCATAAAGGTAGTCTTCTATCTGCATCATCCAATAACAAAATATATGTCATTGAACTTCTCGATCCTCAATGTAATCACTTCGTCTCTGCCCATCTTTCTTCCTTAGATCTAAACCAAAGCTCTTATATCAGTTATGAAAAACAACAACAATAAAGCGAAAAATCGAGCAAGAAAAATTGCACGCAGAAAAACACCAAAGCGACACATAAATTTACGTAGTTCAAAAAATTTGTCTATGTCCACGGAGCTACAGAGGATTTTATTTCTTCAAGGAATTATACCGTTAAGCGTCTCAACGTTTACAAGAAAATCTCTATTTTCTTCTCTCATTTCATCTCCCTCTCTTCCTCTCTTACTCTCTTACTCTCTTAGAGGATTTAGCTTGACCTTGCTTGGCTTATGACAAGCCATAAGAGGATATTTGTAGAAACTAAGAGAGCGGTAGGTGGGAGGTAGATGAGCGGTAGGTGGGAAGGTAGGTGAGCGTTTTGTGAGATTTTTAATTACAAATCTAATTAAATTGTGGTGGACTGGGTCTCCACATTACCCAACATTTACATAATCAATTTTATTCCTTTGAACATAGTTTTTATCTTTTACTAAAGACTTTTACATAAATCTCGGAATCTTTTAATTTTATGTTTGTGATTTGTCTCTTGTCATTCTTTCATGTATGCCATCAAATTTTGATCAGACCACTTATTACTTCAAGTTAGAAAGAACATACAACATACCCACTATAAAAAAAAAATAATAATAATAATAATAAAAACCAACTTTCAATTTGTAATCGTATAATGATTAGTTCCTGGGCTCTTGAAGGGGTGCTTTGCCACTTGGTCCAACAAAAGAGATTAGAGCAGTTGCAGGCTTGTGCGGGAAAGGCAAAGTAGGCAGGTGTGAGCTGCTGCGCGAGATGGGTAAAACAGAAATTATTTCCCAGAGATTTTGGTTTTGGGGGGCTCCAAATTCGCCATTGTTTACAACTCTAATAAATTGTCATTTCTTAAAGTTAAGAAAATTTTAAATCCCACACTTTAGAATTAATGAAATTGTTGAATTTTTTATATGTCCTAATTTTCAAAGTTAATGAGGATATTTTTTTTTTGGTTAACATCATAAATTAATATATCTATAAAATGAGGATGTGATATGGATAATTTGAGGTTAAACATTATAATCTTTATTAAGTTATTAATTTTATAGAACTTAAAAATGAATTATTAATGTACTACTAAGGGAATCAAAGTGGGATTGTATACACTAGAGCTACAAGCAAGAGTTTCAGAGAGAAAAAAAAACGATCAAAAATAAAAAGTTTCCCTCGAGAGTAAACAGTCGACTGACATGTCACAGCCAAGTAAGTGAAACCGCGTCTCTAAACCTGTTACATGTCAAAGCTCTGAGAGGATCCCTTGCCCGATAAACGACGAGATCTGCCAAGGGCGAGGCGTAATTTCTCTTAATAACTCTCAATGGATATTTCACACAAGCAACAACAAGATCCGACCTAAGGCCTTGTTGTTTTCGTTTATTTTTCTATATTTTATTTTTTAAGGAGTTATGGTTTGTTGATCGTCATATACTTCTATTATCCGAAATCAATCTTCTGGGTCATATGAATGACCCGATGAAGAGATGAATGAGAAAAGACGGACATACGACAAAGACGACCGACAAGAGAAAAAATAAAACGTGAAGAGTCTACATGCAACAAATCTCACAATGATAGGTCAAGTATTTCCGCCCAAACAAGATCAGGCTGATGCACTTTAGACTAATATCCAAGAAAGAATGCCTATGTAGACTACCCATAACCAAAGGTTCAAATGTAGGTGTCTGTTATAGGGTCATGAATGCTCCCACGAGGACGTATCTCACTTAATTAATTACATCTTGAGGGTTGCCCAATGATACTTTCGATCCAAAAGGGTTTTGCTTGCCTGAGAGTGCCAACTAGCGCAGAGCTACCAAAAGTGGTTATCTTACAAGGAGAATGCTCGGATGCTTCTAAGCTCTCGCTAAGTCATCAGGTAAAAAGTGAGTCTCTCACATTCCAGGTGGATAGAGGCTCATCGACATACGAAATCTGTGAATTAACCGAATCATCCTAACAGGAGATCCCGATACGTCAAAAGACATCTGGGTCATAAGAGCAGAGGACAAATCTTCGTATCCCAAAAGGGTGGCAGCTCATTAACAATCAGATCGTTGAGATAATGTCATCGAAGGCAAAAGGGGAGACAAAGCTCAACAGATGTAGTCAAAGAAGGGGAGGAGTAATCCCTACAAGGTGGAAGTAGCCAGGTCAGGGTACTACATCCCAAGCAACTAAAACCCCAAGTCTACATGATCGTGAAGGTAGTCGACCCAACACATCCTGAGATCCCCGATCATCAGCCCGTGAATTGTATCGTCCACGGGGAACCTCGATAAACCTAAGGTCAGAGGAACGAAATTCTATATTATGGTTATCTCCCGGAGCTCTAAGATGTGAGACTTATACTTGCCGAAGTGGCAAGAATGCCTTAGGAAAGAGAGAGGAAGGGAGGTTCAACTACAAAGTTGAAAACGCTCCAACAAAGGGAATTACACCCCGTCTGGGTTGGTAAGCCTTCTAACGACATAGGTGCACTAGACAATCTCCTATGTAAAAAGGTATGTTGGGCTAATCGGGTTGAAGAAGTACGGAGGCTCCTCCTCAAAACATGCAAATATGATACAGTTATCTAGAGCAGTCATTAGATTTTGTGGAGACCATATTAAAATGGCTTGGGTGATATCTATGTTTTGCAAGCCGTTTTTAAATAGGTTTGCGGGATATGCAAGAAAGTAAAATAACGATTTTAAACGCCTGAATATTTTAATCCAAAATTTTAATTATCTTAAATGTTATATTTAGAAATTTTTACTAGAAATTTTATAATTGTAAGGTCCTTAATAAGTCAACATTATAATTTTTGTGGAATTTCATATGCACATAAATAAACAATGAAAAGCAATCCATGCATGCAAGACACACAAATAGTAAAACACACTAAAATAAAATATAAAAGAAGCCAAATGCAGCTGGGTCGGCAAAATATCCCAAGAAAGCAGAAAAAGTGGTCGGACTCTGCATATAATTGCCCGGATCAATCGAATAGGCCCTCGGTCTTATTATATGCAAATAATAATGTGATTACTAATAATTCTTCGTGAAAAGTTAATGATGATGGGGCTAATATGCACTGTTATAATGCGAACACCTAGACTTATTAATTGTGGTCCATGTCATGGATAAGACACTCTTTGTTGATAAATTAAGATGAAGAAAATGCAAGAATCAAGAACAAAGACAAAGATTTAATGAAGTTCGACAATTTGCCTACTTTTTCGGGAGCAAAAACGGCGGCTTTTTGGTTTCTTAAAAGGAGTACATCCCCTTAATGTTACAATACAACATATATATAATCCTAAAGTACAATGCCACCGCACCCTCAACCAACTTAACGAAACTCCCTCGATTGGACATATGCTTCCGCTCGCGAGCTTCGCTCTGCTCTGCTGGCTCGCTCCGTTGTGCTCCAACATCTGTCCTTATATGGTATATAAGTCATACCTAACACTCTCTTTTTACTGTTTCCTACCTAATCACTTCCTAACAGAGCGTTCAATTCCTTAGGTGTGTTTCCCATACACTTTTGGATTCAACATCTAGAGTCATCCCTAACATTCAACTACAGGATCTATATTCTATATGACTTTACCTTCACGTTAAATAAACTTGATTATAAGGAGTAAGTTCCCCGAGTTATAAATGAGACGAGTTTCGTTAGTGTTATTGATGACATGCTCTACACTCATCCCTCTTTTGATTAGAAATGACTATACAGAGTAACTTTTTAGTCCAAGTAAATCATTAATTACATCATTAAATTTATATATTTTGCTTTATCATTTTAATACCATTAATAATGTAATTATTAAAAATTAATAAAATTTAATATATATATATATATTTTTTGCTATAAAAATAGCTTCTATTTTATATAAGATTATAAATATAATCTTGTTTTTTTATTTCGTAAAGATAAAAATTCTAAAAATAAATTATACTCATAAACTTTAAATAAGATTATATAAGAAATTCAATCCCCCAATAAGTCACAAAACATATTATTCAAACTCAACATCTCGTACAATCAACTTTTCCAACAAATATAGCACTAGTCCCTTCTCAGACAACATTGCCGCCCTCAGGCATTAAAAATCTAATTTTGAAATTTTGATGATTTTCTTGAAATTAATTAATTAACATGATTTTTCTTTCAAACCTCGCCGTGGATAATCGCCTTTAAACAAATACATAAGAAAGGGTTAACATGTAAACATGAAAGTTTAGGTGGGTGCTATGTAAATACATAGGAATCGTGTGTTACATATGTAAATGCCACACAGAAAAAAAAAAGTGAAAATAATATTAGATGCAGATTTTCTTGAGGAGCTGAACCATAGTCGTTATCTCTACCTATCTTCGGCTTCCATCGCTGGGAGAGTCCCTCATCATTAACAAATAGCATTGTGATGTACTAAATGAAGCTATTTGAAAAGAAAAATCATTACATCAGGAGTGTTGATGTAGAAATTCATCAGGACTCTAATGAAATTGTGTCACGTCTCACGACAGACCCACTAAATAAAAAAATTTCATACATTAATGTATGATCCGACTCTTCTAAACACGTGACGTAATTTCATTGAAGTCCTAATATATTCTCCTAAAATAATAATTTCTCCCTTTTTGACACACCTCAAATAAATTATTGTTCGAGCCATTCAGAACCTCCTTCAACTAGAATGTGTTATCGCCAGCTCTTTAAATTTGGAATTAAGTCAGACAATCATTTTCTAAAGATTTTTTATGGACATTTGCAAGTTTCGAAATAGTAACTTCTGGCCATATTTCAGTTTGTGACAGCAAAATCTCTCTTTTTTGCGAACCTATGGCATGAAAATCTTTTATCTGGCACAATAGTTTTGTTCTTTACTGCAAGTGCCTTCAATTATTTTGCTTTATGATAAATTATTGCTTGTATATCGCTTGTCTTATCTTGAGTACAATCAATCTGTTAAAGTTAAAGCAACTGGCCATCATCATCACTTTAGTATCAAGAGAATGTTAGACAATCTAAGGCGCCATTTCTAAGTCCCGATAACTAATATAAATACCAGATTCTCAGAAACTTTGTATTCTTTTGTTCAACATATACTTCAACCACAAGCTCATCTTTAATAATATTTAGGAAAAAATATATAGATAGCACCCAATTCTTATGCATTTATCCATCTCACACTTAAATTTTTATTTTTACATGCATAGAACTTCACTTATGAATGAAAAGATGAATTCATATGATGTTTGTAATTATGAAAGTTTAGGTGTGAAATAGATAAATATGAAAGTTTTGGGTGTTATGTATGCAAAACCGCTAATATTTAAACACACTAAAACCACATAATATATATATATATTGTTGTGAGATATGTACTTCCTGGTATAGAAATGAGACGAAAAAGAACACAAACAAACACAGATCGTTTATGTGGTTCGATCCAACTGGATCTACGTCCACGGAAGGGAATCAATCAAATATTTCACTAAGGCAAAAGAAATGGAGAATGCATAGCTTATACATAGAGATGAGCCCTCATCTTCCTTCTATGGCCTCCCTCTCAAGCGACACCTTGATACAAGGCCTCAAGATGCTCTCCTCCTCTAACTCTATAGCTATTCTCTCCTCCTTTGTGGTAGCTTAAGATCTCTTCTCCCTTTCCTCTCCCAAGCCTCACACCCTTAAGATTTCTTCCCTTGCTCTCCTAAGCCTCACACCCTCTCTATTTATAGAAGCAAGAGAGTGGTAGGTGGGAGGTAGGTGGGAGGTAGGTGAGCGGTAGGTGAACGATAGGTCAGATGTGGTAGGTGAGCGGTACCACATTACAAAAGTGTCATTTTAC
>NW_018164444.1:75517095-75519100 GCF_001263595.1 Phalaenopsis equestris
TATATATATATATATAACAAGTCATAAAAAAATATTGTATTCATTTTTGGTTCTTCTATATTAAGTTTTATTTGTTTATCCATAATAAATTATGTGATGAGTATTCAAGGTTTTAAATACAAAATATTTCTTGTAAATCCATTAAAAATGTGTATAATTTTAAATGCAGATGTGAATATTTTACCAGTTAAATTTGATGTAGTTTTTAAATATGCGAGAAAAAAGTGATTTGAAAAGACAATAATAATAATAATTAGGGCTATAAGAAAAAATTTGTTGTTGTTCACGAACAGGAAAATTTTATAAGACGGTGGTGAGACCTTCAATGCTATATGGCGCTGAATGTTGGCCGTTAAAAGAGAAGCATAATAATAAGTTAAGTGTTGCCGAGATGAGAATGATTCGGTGGATGAGTGGTTTTACACTTAGAGACAAAATGCGAAATGAATATATCTGTGATAGGGTTGGTGTAGCTCCTGTGACGGACAAAATTAGACAAAGTCGCCTTAGATGGTTTGGTCACATTAAACGTCGACCATTTGATGATCCGATTAGGAGAGTATATGTTTTAGATTCGACTTGTGTTAAGAAAGGCGGAGATAGACCTAGGAAGACTTGGGCTTATTGTATTAAAAATGACCTTAATTTACTAGAACTAAATGAAAATATGACACAAAATAAGACGCAATGGAGAAAAAAGATTCATGTAGCCGACCCCACCTAGTGGGATTAAGGTTTTGTTGTTGTTGTTGTTGTTGTTCACGAACAATGATTTTTGGCTAGTTAAATAGCTAGTGTGTAATTTATTCGCCAAACAAACTAGTCGAACATGAATAATTTCTTTGCGCTCGATATATAAATGAGCGGAACATAAATAAAGATTTATTCGTTCGTGTTCGATTTATTTTGACTCGAAATAATTAAATGATACATGCATACATGTATATCTAACTAATGAGTCGATATTTCACATTCAAGATTCTAAAAATACCAACTAAAATTTAATTATAAGTGTTAAATCAAGACATGTTTTGATTATAACGTAAATTATAATAGAGGGAAATTGCGAGTGATTGAAACCACCACCTTTTCTCCCAATTTTCAGCAACATTTGCACAGCCACTGTAAGAAACCATTGTGGCAGACAACAACCACAGCAAAACTGGATTTGTTTTTAAACCGCTGCTGCAATTTTATGATGACTTAAATCGACATAGCCTATTTTAATCACTGCTGCTGAAACTTCTCTTTATTATAATGCAGCCAGCTCAAAATTCATCCATAGCAGCCTATTTAATCGCAGTGGCCATTACTTTGAATTTCTCAAGCTCAAGCAAATCATTGTGTTTGATGAGGCAAAAACATAAACGGAGGGATTAAACAATCGCTTTCTGCCTAATGAAATACCTTTCAGGTGTACAAATATGCTTTTCTGACTGTTGCCTTTTGTTTCAGATTTAATTTTCGCTAAATTTTCTTTTCATGCAGAACCCAGTTCGATCAGTTAATTGTCAGATGAATTGAAAAGATGAAAAAAAAACAGACTTCTATCAAATTCAAATCCCCTATTTAATAATGTCTAGCATAGGACTATCAAAAAAGTTTATTGTTCATGAAGAGCTTGTGTTTGGCCTATTACATAGCTTGTGTTCGAATCATTCGTTACATAAACGAGTTGAACAAAAACAACCTTTCGTACAATCGTGTTTGATTATATATATATATATATTTACGTCAAAATTTAAATCATAACAGTTTATGTTGTCATGTGATTATGCACCTTCTACGGTGCAAAAATGATGTAGGTTTGAATCTAAAACACTATATCTATTTTTTTACTTAATTTAAATAAGTCAATTTCGAGCCAAACACAAGTCCAGCACAAACAAGAATATATAAATCAACCCAAACACGAACACCCTACATTTATTTTTTTTAATTAATTTAAACAAGCTAGTTTCGAGTTGAACGCGAGCCAAACAAGAAATATATATATATATATATA
>NW_018164444.1:75519155-75535553 GCF_001263595.1 Phalaenopsis equestris
ATATATATCGAGCCGAACATGAACACCATTCACGAGCAATAACAAATACAAGTCAATTTTGAACGAGCCCAACACAAACCAATCCCGAGCCCGCTCAAGCTTGGCTGATTTACAGCCCCAATAAGGCATAGAACTTCACTTAAAAGAACAACATTATACAGAACTGGACCAGAAAAGCAAGATGAACAAAGACGGAAGAGATCTATATACATCCAGAATTCTGTCACAGAATAACTTTATGAAAACTGAGCAAATATATAGTATTTAAACTGTAGATCCATTCAAGACAAGAAACTTACCAAGAAAACTTTTAAACCAAGCAAAAAGGGCCAAACATAAGAACTAAAGCATCAGAAATTCTAAGAATTTCAGGCAAGCAAACAGTCAAAACCCCTTATAATTATAGACAGCCATTACTGGAACTACAGCTTCAGCTGCCCGATGAGGTTTACTCTTCCGACGGCTTCCAGTTTGCCTGTATCCGATACTCTTCGTCGTCCCCTCGACTTTTGATCCGGTAATGGGGCCATTTTCTTCCATTATTGCACCTGAATTTTCTTTTATTTGCAAGAACCTCTTCCTCTTCTTCCCACTCTGCTGAACTATTTCATCTTTAGTGGTAAGAACAGGTTTGATACTGGGTCCATTTACTTCAACTTTTACATTTTCTTCTGGATTGGTGTCATCTTCCATAGGTGTTTCAGGCTGTTCGCTACTTTTATATTCTGGAAGGTGCTCTTGAGCACCACTTCCCGGGTCCTCGGGGCTCGGTACAACTGTGAGTTTCTTCCCTTTTCCTCTTCCTCTGCCCATTTATAGCTGAATTCTTTGCAGATTGAAATTTCAAACGGCTTTAGAACCTGCAGGACTCGAAATGAATTTCTTCTTTTAACAGTCTGTACCTTCCAAATGTAACGATATTTGAGAGGACATAACAAAATGCTTTTTCAGTAATGATGTAAAATATGCAGCAAAAGGCTGCTGCTTTGGATTAATTATTAAGTCGAGATCGTTGGGAGTTAGGGATCAAGGTTTGAATCATGTAAAGAATCCATATGTAATGTAAATTTATTAAATTTTCAGAGTGGTAAAATGAGAATTTTATATCTTAACTTTGCAAGAAGATCTTGCACATATATAGAAATTTCTTAATCGTACTTTAAATACTTGGTTTGAATTAATTTATATTTAAATCTGATCAATTTTGGTGTTGTTGGGTTTACATTATTAAGATGTTTAGATTGATTACAAATTTGCTGAAATTGAAGATCAAATGATCCTAAATTTAATTCAAAAAGTTCACAATTTAAAAGTTGCATCAATACGATATTTAGCAGACTCAAATATAGATTTCTTATGCGTTTTTTGGTCTTATGATGAGAGCCCACGCCATGTGCCTAAAATTCCAGAGCTCTCGCGCTATGATAGGATTGAACCCTTGACCCGAGGGTACTTACAGTGATCCTGCCACCAGCAGACCAATGTATATATATATATATATAAAGGGAATTGATATTTGGCAGAGGCCCAAATATCGATTTTTCATGCGCATTATAGCCCCATGATGAGAGTCGCGCCATGTGCCCAAAATTCCAGAGCCCCCGCGCCACGGTGGGATCCAACCCTTTATCGCTGGCACCAACATGCCAAGGTATATATATATATATATATATATATGCCATCACAAACTAGCATACAAAATTTTTTTCACATTTATAGTATATAAGTAATATGCTACTTCACACATGCTTTTGATATGATAGAAATTTATATGCGAGTTCGTAAAAATAAAGTGTAAGAAAATAAAATATTACAGTTGCATAATTTAAACAAATATACATGCAGTCGTGCAATAAATAAAATGAGCCCGCCAATTACTTCGACATGAGCAATAAATGAAATATATCACAAGTGCAAAACAACAAATATAAATGAAATGACAATGACACGATTGACAATCCTACAATGTAACTAAAAATCTAATGCAAATAATAAGAATTAATGCCTTAATGATGAAAGATATTTTGATCCAATAATAAATAACAATTACTAATCTCGAGGCGACATAATCGAAACTTATGATTTTTTTAGGCATCACTCATTGACGCCAGAATGTTTGCTCGAAAATCATACGACAAAAATACATTAGTGTCGGTCAACTTTTTTTATTTTGAAAATAATTTTTAAATTAAATTTAATATAATAGGTATATAATTTGGGGTTTGAAAGTAATATGTTTTAATTTTTGAAAAATGAGACCAAATCGATCTCATTAGTAAAATAGTTTGCATAATCGTGTCCAATACCGTGAATATTACACCTTCCCGAAAAATAAGTGTATACCTCGGCGATGGATTCAATCCTACAAACTAAGAGATTTGTGACATCCGTTTGTTCTGCGAACTTTTTGTGTGACCAACAAGTTTCCCTATCTAATATAAAAATTAAATAAATTTTTTTTTACCTGTTTCCAAGTTCCCTATAGAAGCAAACCCCTATAGTTAATTACATCCCAAATGACAGGGGTCACTTGAGAAAACTCTCGATAATGATCAGATATACTAGTTTTTTATAATTTGAGGTTTAGGTTTTCACGTTAGGACGTGAAAAGGCAAGTGGGAGTGGCTCAAATAGTAACAGTTATTTTCAGAAGTCCAAAGGAAGAAGAAGATAGGGGACGTCACAGATTCTCAGGAGAACCCTCAGTGACTTCCCAAACTATCCTACTGTGTGTCTGTGTTTTAAAGATGATGTTATTCGAGGGTTCAATCATGCCAAATTTATTATTTGAGACTTATATGTGCATAATATACGATTATGCAGATAGCCCGCAGAGATATGAGGGTTTACGTCGTACCGAACGACAACCTCGGACTTCTAAGGAGAGTTAGGACTTACGCTGCACAACATAATTTCTAAATTCGGCCAAAATCCTTCTCATTAAATAGAAAACAGAAAAAAACCAAGGTTACTTTAAACACCCTTCCAAAACAGAAAATGACTGATTCCTTAACATCTCGCTCGACGGTGGAGCTATGGCACCACCCCTTGGCGCCACAGCGCCACACAAAAATCATCATTTTTGCTCTATTTTTTCTTCATTTTCTCTAAATATCCATCAATGTACCTGAAACTAAAAACATACAAAATATCTTACTTTAAAGTGCAATATCATAAAAAATTTACAAAAAAGACTTATAAAACATTCACTAAAACAGTTTATTTTGAGGTGGATCATTGAGCTTAAAATCAAAGTGGTACCTCGTATTAAGGAAGAAATTTAAAAAATCTTGTTGCATGAAAAATCTCAAATTGACGAAGTAAAATTTTCCTGAATAATAATATTATTAGTACATCACTTAAAATTTAATTCCTCATATACAGTCATTAATGTTTTAACCAGGTAAAAGCATTAGAAATTTATATTCACATCGTTGAGTAAAAAACTTGAATATGTGGTTGTCATGAAGAGTCTCTTCCATTCAATCATTAAGAAGGTAAATGACAAGTTAAAGTCACAAATTGTTAAGATATTTTGTGTTATAAATCCACAACTTCCAATATATGCAATCTTATCATTATTTCTAATATGTGCATCGACACGTGTGTCATCAATTGCTCATATATAATCTTATTTAGAATATTCACAAGGACAATTTTTTGATAAAATATGCATGCAAATTAAATAGATAATACAATCACTAAATTGAAGAATGACATGTATCTCATATTGTTATGAATTTCTTCTGATATATGCCAAAAGTAGGATATATAGGTTTGACGATGTTGTTTGACATTCAACCAACGAGTTATGGCTATTATCGAAATATTTGTTAATCGTCTCGGTTGAGTGTTGGAATCGCTCGAAAGCAACATGAATAGACTCATTGGGTGATATAATATATAAAGTTATGGTTATTATTTCCATGAGTGTAAATTGGGATGATTCTTGCAAACCATAATTATTCTGTAATTCATCCAGCAATTCACAAAAAAATTTACCAACATCCAAAATATATTATGAATTCTATATGAATGACCTTGAGAAGCTCACCAATTCATTTGTCACCCACAGATGAGGATGACACACGTGATTGAGTGTGTTGGGTATGTTGCAAGACTAATGAGTATCTTTCAATTAGTGTGTTAGGTGTGTTAGAAGACCAGAAAGTATTAATGGTTGACTGAATTGTGTGGGATTTAAGATTAAGTAGTATCTATGGTTGAGTGTATTGTGCGGGATTTAAGATCATGTGTTTGAGTGTGGCGGGTGAGTTGTAAAACTTGGTAGTTTTTGTGGTTGAATGTGTTGTGTAAGCGTTAAGACCAGATAGTATTGGTGGTTAACCATGCCGTGCAAACTTTAAGAGCGGGTAGTATATGTGGTTGACTGTGTCGTGCGGGCTTTAAGACCAGATAATATCTGTGGTTAACTATATCATGCGGGCTTTAATACTAGGTAATATATGTGGTATGAAGTCCAATGATTGCAAAGAAGTGGGAACAATTATATGAATCACAATTGGTGATTTGTTAAGCTCTTTTTTTCTATCATCGCTCTACATAACATTGCGAAAAATAATGTCACCGAAACCCGCATTACATACAACATGCATTGCATTATCATACCAAATACAAAAACATATAATTATAAATGAAGACAAGGCCGAAAACCATATAGCCACGAGGAAAAGAAGCGGTCATATGAATGCATAGGAGTTGACTTGTATTTATGCAAATCGTACAAAAATATTTGAAAAATCACCGATGCTAATACATTTACATAGATATCACTCAATTCCTAAGAATAACATATGTAGTTTTTTAGGAGCATTTACATGCATTTGACTGTTAAAACATTTAAAAATGTAACCCTTAATTTTGATATTTTTACATTTATAACACTTAAAATCTTCCATATCAAATCAAAATTAGCTCCATTTTAGCTCACAAAAAAGTAAGAAACACCTTTTCGTTTATAGGTGATGTTTCATGAGTAAAAAAAAAATTTAGCAGTTAGATGGAATAATAAGCGAGAATTGAGCGGTTGTAGGTATCCCCTTCATACAATGAGAAACACATTTTTAACTTTCATATCAAACAGTACAGTCGTTATGCACTTGCATACAAACAAGATGGAATATTTACTTGCATACCAATTAATTCTTATGTATATACATATCAAACAACTAATCTTGTGCATTTATATCACCCAAAGCTTTTCATATCACATAAAAAAAATCACTATTTCAACTTCAAAAGTGAAATACACATTTTCATGTAGAGAAAATAAATTATATGTAAAAATTTAAATCTAGGTTATAGATATGCAAATACATAAGAATTATACTCGCATAGCATGGAATGCACATGACAAATCCTCTAAGGATGGTTCAATGCAAAACAAAAGAAATTAATCCAAAACAAATTACCAAACCATGAATTTCACCCACATAGCATGGCTTGCACAAAAAAAAAAAAAAAAAATCCTAAAACCATAATGAGCTACCCTACAAATACAACGAAATTCAAAGCAAACAAAACAACAGGCAACTGAACTGCAACCACAGTCAACCGAGCCCCTATTAGAGCAACCCCAAACATATGACAAAAAAAATTATTTACAGAGCACACATTTCCTCTGTTGATATACAAAGACCACAATTCTTATGTGTTTGAAAAGCTCACACCTAAACTTTCAACATTATGCAAAGTGCAGCACAAAAGCACAACAAACACCAAAAAATTGAAAACAAAATATCCATTCACAAATTCGAAGTAGATAGCATAGAATGTTGATACACCTAAAATATATAGTATTTTTATACACATTTTTATACCTATTTTTTAGATATTGCGCTTCAATGAAAGGTAAATGCGGGTTTTTCTTTCAGGTACAATCAAATGAATGAAAAATGTTAAAATGAGTGAAAAATGGTCAAATTTGGAGCAAAAAAGAAGAAAGATGTAAAAATGAACTGGGGCGCCTAAGCGCCCAGGACTGACGCCTAAGCGCCAGAGGCTCGCACTTAAACGCTAGATACTCCGCGCTTAAGCGCCAGAAGTAGTTATTTGATGATTCATTGAATTTAGACAAATTATTGAAGAGGTGTTTGAAGCAACCCGTGGTAAAACGTGGGAAATATCCCATTGACACGAAAATTCATTCAATTGGCTTTTGAAGAGGCAAGTTCTAGAAGATTCATTGAATGAAGACATATTTTGAAGGGACAACAAGACACCTTTTAGATTTTTATTGAAGAATACTTGGATCATCAAGAGAGGAAGCCAACCACCCATTAGATTTTACAGTGATCATCCATCCAAGTAACCGCCGCCGCCGCCGCCGCCGTCTTTTCTTTTTATTTTGAGTCTTTTTATTTTGAGTGTTAGTTTATATTGTGATTGAAGGAAGAGAATTCAAAGGAACTTCAAGATATTTGGTGGAGAGGATTTGAGATAAGTGTTTATCTTTGTGACTACACTTGCTTTAATCTAGATTTCTTTGTGTGCATGATTTCTACATTTAAACTCATACGTGATTGTGTTTTCTCCATAAATTCTGAGTAGTTTTCTTTATCTTTTTTCTTAAAATGATAAGTGATTAAGTGTTTAAAGGATGCTGTGTAAAGTATTATACTTTAATGTTAGAAGAAGTTGTGATGATTTGAAATTTTGCACTTCATTTACTTCCTGATTTAGCCAATTAAGTTGTTAATACCTGTTGTGAGAATATATAAGATCTGAAATGGTATTGTTTCAGTCAACAAATGATTAGAATCACATATTGATTTCATGAATAAGAATGTAGTTCATGGGGTTAAGTGCAAATAAATAGGGAAATTTTTTTTTCAAAGGTGTAGAATTAGAGGACTTTAGAGTGACAGGCTAAAACCCCCAATTTGATTTATAATTTTAAGTTTTGATACGAGATGTTAGCCCCCAGATAGAGGGAAAAGAGAGAACTCTAGAGTGAGAGCTGATATCTTCCCTACCTAACCGGTCTTCAAGGTTATTCAAACTATAGATTAATCAATGTTCTTTATAGCATCTCTAGTAAGGGTAAAGAATATTATTACTCATATTTGACACAACACATTTAACATACTTCCACAATAAAATTTTTATACTTATTACTAATTCATTATAAGGAAAAAAAATATTTTATTTACATAGCCTTCATCTTACAAATATTTAGTTAAATTAATTAGTTGTTTACTTTATTTACATAAATAAAAAATTACAAAAAGAATCGAAATTTCAATCCTATTATAGCATCTTAAGTTTTAAGTAAAAATATTTTACGAAGTAATTTTTCATCTAAATTTTCTAGTTTCCTAAAGTGCATATCGTTAATCTCCCTGTGGGTTCGACATTCGGGGCTTAATAAAAAAGTTCTATATTACTTGATAACGATACGTATACTTGCGTAGTATCTCATATTTAAATATTATAATTGTATTCTTATTTGTTTCATAGTGAAAAACTTACTTAGCTTTTGCTTTAGATCAAATTTTTGATTTTGTTACAAATTAAGAATAATTATTAAGGAAATTAAGCATATAATCGTATACATCGCGTTTTACATCTATATAGAAAGTCGGAATCAAATTCAAAACCAAAATACCGTGGAATGCACACCCTAAACCAACAATCAAATACGTTATTGCACTGAAAAAGATTGGATTACAAAAATGAGAACAAAGCACAAGAAAGTTTTTGTGTGACCAAAATAAAAGATGAACAACGACATGCATACAAGCGATTCAAATGCGGAAGACGGACGAGAAAAGCCGCTCACTAATATACCACATAAAACCTTAATACGTGATGCATGCAGAGAAGTCGAGGGAAAATTGTAAAGATCAAGTGTATTATCAGAGATAAAACAAGGAAATAATAGAAATTTAGCGGGCGGTTGTGTAATTTACCCATCCCGTTGCAATCTGTTCCGCGGCACCCAGCTTGGCCCCGTCGTTCGCCAAAACTTCATTTTTGTGAATGAGATTTTAAGAAAAGCAGGTGAAATGGGGCTCCAAACCACCCCTAACCTGCTTTTCAAAACAACAACTGGCTGAAAAGCCACTCCAAACGGGCTCCAACTTTAGTCAGAAGCAAAAAATTCCTAGAAGCTATGGCTAAGAATAAGTTAACTTGTATCCCTCAAAAGGCATTCCTTTTAAACAATACATCGAAGTTCATCTGTTATGATATCACAAGAAGTTTCAACAAAGGGAGATCGACTAAGCCCACAAATGTTGCTAAGCATTATAGGCAAATTGGATAGCATGTAAATGATGAGTTGAATTGCCACCGTTAAAAAGATTTGGATAAGATTGTGATAGAGAGAAACTCCAACATTATAATAAGGAGGTCCCGCATAGGTGCCCTCAAATTGGCCCGTCTTAACTTGTTAATTTTTTTATAGAAAAAATTCGTCATGCTCAAGAGCATAAGGTTATTGCTTGTCCATCTTGCAAAGACGATCTTCTAAAGTTAGGCCTTAGCAGCCCTCACTAGCTGGAATGTACTGTCCTTAATTAAGGGGTTGATTACAAACAATTGGAAAAAAATTTCCAAAATACTAGAAATGCTTTTAAGAGGATGCATCAAACTATTGCTTACTAGAAAATTTAAGATGGCAAAATGAGAATTTTATAATGTAACTTTACACCAAGATCTTGCACAAAATTTTGCACATAGATAAAAGAGAATGAAAAAAAAAATTTATAGGGCATAGCCTTGATGAAATGATCGACTATACAACAACAACACCAACAAACCTTTATCCCACTAAGTAAGGTCACTTACATGAATCTGTTTTCTTCATTGCATCCTATTTAGTTTCATATTTTCATTTAATTCTAATAAATTAAGATCATTTTTTATAAATATGCCCAAGTCATCTTAGATCTACCTCTGTTTTTCTTAACATAAGTCGAATCTAAAATATCTACTCTTCTAATCGGATTATAAGATGATCGACGTTTAATGTGACCAAACCATCTAAGAAGACTCTCTCTAATTTTGTTCGTCACTGGAGCTACACCAACCCTATCACAGATATATTCATTTCGTATTTTATCTCTAAGTGTAAAGCAACTCATCCACCTAATCATTCTCATCTCGGCAACACTTAACTTAGTTTTATGCTCTCTTTTAAAGGCCAACATGCAACGCCATATAACATTGCAGGTCTCACCACCAATTTATAAAGTCTTTCTTTCAGTCTAATGATACACCTAAAATATATAGTGTTTTTAGATACATTTTTATACCTATTTTTGAGATATTGCGTTTTAATGGAAGATATTTTTGTATTTTTCTTGCAGATACAAGAAAAAATGAAAAAAATGCTTAAATGAGTGAAAAATGATCAAATTTAGAGCAAAAAGGTAAAAAATTGTGCAAAAGAGTTTTGACGGTTAAGCGCCGATTAAACAGAGAAGGCTGCGCCTATGCGCCGAGACCCCGCACTTAAGCGCCAGTGACAGTTATTAGACGAGTAAAATCAGTTTTCACGAATTTCGAAGAGGTTTTTGAGACACCCATTGGCTTAATAGATGGCTGTAATCACCATAGACGAAAATTATCATGAAAGGATGCATCTCTTGGGCAAATACATCGAATCAAGACACATTTTGAAGAGATCCCAAAACTCCTCTTGGAAAACTATAAAAGAAAGAAGAGACGACTTAGGAAAGGGCTATCTGCTTCATTCTATGAGATTCTTGCAGCAAATACGGAAACAGCTTTCGCCCTCCTTGGTGCTCCGCCAAGATGCCAGTTGGTGCATGACCTCCATCGCTTCATCACCTGATAGACACCTCAACAGAATTCTTGATCAGCCTCTTTCTTCTCGATCTTTTGCATCCAAGGCCAATTGCTGACGCACCTTGTCTTTGCAATCTTCTGTTCTGTAGAGATTGACCGGTGTTGTTGTCCCACAGACCTTATCTTTCACTTCTTCAAGTCTATTTGCTGCTTTTTCAACGCTAGTCACCGAGGCACTAGGAACCCTATCTATTAGCTCTTAGGGGAAAAAAAGGCTTCAACCCTAAGCAGCAGATTTGGGTTTTTTTGGTTCACACGTACCTCGGGGTTCGGAGAGATTTTCAGGAACCACTTTTTATTTTCTTTATCCTTTTTGTTATTTTGTTTTGAGTGATTGTAAAAGAGAAGAGATTCAAAGGAACTTCAAGAGTTTGGTGGAGGATGTGAGATAAGTTTTTATTTTTTTGTTTTTAGAATACTTTTGATTTTAATCAAGACTTGTTGTTGGTTTGACAAAGATTTCTTCTTTTAAACTAAAATGTGATTTTATTTTCTCCATGAATTCTGATTATTTTTCTTTATATTTCTTCTTAAAATGATAAGTAATTAAGTTTTGGATGGAAATTGTGGAGAGTATTGATCTTTAATGTTGGAAAAAGTTGTGATGATTTAAATCCATGCACTTCATTTACTTCTTGATTTAGCAAATCCAGATGTTAAAATTTGTTGTGAGAACATGTGAGAACCGGGCTGGTATTGTCTCAATCAACAATTGGAAAGAATCACATGAGATTGTATGAATGAGAATGTAATTCATATGATTGAGTGCAAATAAATAAGAAAATATTCATTGATACGTGTAGAGTTAGAGGACTTTAAAGTGACAGGTTAAAACCCGCAACTTGGTTTATTGTTTTAGGTTTTGATATGAGAATGCTAGCCCCCAGGTGAAGGGGATCGAGGAAATTCTATAGTGAGAGCTAGTATCTTCACTGCCTAGCCGGTTTTCAGAATTATTCAAACTTTAAATTAGTCAATATTCTTTATAGCATCTCTAGTAAGGGTAAAGAATATTATTGTTTCTATTTGACACAACACAATTTGCATACTTCCACAACAGAATTTTTATACTTATTACTGATTCATGATAAAAAGAAAAATATTTTCATATTAAATACTTTTCTTCTACAAAAAACTTTAGTTATCTTTTTAGTTGTTACTGTTTCATTAAAATAGAAAAAATACCAAAAAAATTTAAATTTAAAATTCCTGCAAAAATTGTTTTTAGTTTAAGTAATTATCTTTTTAAAAATAGAAAAACTGTCTAAAAAGTGCATATTGCATAATCATTCCCTGTGAGTTCGATATTCAGGTCTTAATCAAAAAGTCTTATATTACTTGATAACGATACGTATACTTGTGTAGTATCCCAATATATATATATATATATATTAAAAAGTTAAATTCTTATTTTTCTTCAAAATCAAGTTTTTGGTTTGGTTGCAAAATAATGAAATATAAGTGAAAAATACCATCCGAATTATTGTTATACTGTGCATAAGCATTAAAACATCCGTGGATCATCTAAGAAGTACTTTTTTATCACACAATAGGCTCAAAGCATTCCTCCCCTTCAACCAACCAACTTGAATTATACTAATAACATCCTCATCAATATCACCATCACTTTGAACAATAGACCTGAGATATCTAAAACGTTCACACCTTCTAATAATTTGATCACCCAAAGTTACATTTTTGTCACTAGAGCTAGTACTACTAAAATTACATTCAATATATTCAATTTTAATTCTACTCAAACGAAGGCCTTTAGTTTTACTCAAATGATCTGCTATTATAAATAAAATTATAAATTTCCATTCTTCCCCCTCAAAGGAGATAGCATGATTACAAATAATATACCAAAAGTTGGCCTCATCTAATTCTAAAAATGTAATATCAAAAGTAAAATTATGTACATCAACTCCTTAAAATGAACATATGTAATAAGCCGCATGCATCGAGCATCTTGTAAATCAAATACAAGATAAAACAAAGACATTAATCTTTTAGTTTAGTATATATTTTCCATAATATTTTACATGCACTTGCAAACATAATATTGAAAAGAAATGATCAACTTCATAAAGACTGCACAATATACTTGATGCAGATAAACATAAAATTGACTAATTTTTTACTCTTAAGATATTTGTAAAGCTCCAAATGGTTTTCAGCTTCATTAAAAATGATACTCCATTTTCCATTCAGAAACCCACCATCATTAAATAATAAAAGAAAACAAACTTGTGATTAAGTCAGACCGAATTTAGGTATTCAGTCAACAGAAGTAAACCAGGCAAGAAACATTGAAGTTGCCGGTCAGTCACGAAGTGAGCCATAGTTGTTACCTTAGGAACGAGCTAGCAGTGTGGTATGGTTGAGTGAAGGAGTGTTAAAACTGTACCACAGAGGATGGCAGAGTTACTGAGGAATGATGCAATAAAGTTTTGGAGAATACCAATAAGGTTCTTTTGATAGGCTTCTCCCTGCACTCAAAATTCTCTCCCTTTCCTTAACAAACAATGTTATAGGAATAAAAGCAGGCAATATATTAAATCTTGGAGGCCCACTTGAACCACATCCAAATATTACAAAACAAAAAATAAGATCCTTCGGAGTGGAAGACACATTATGATTAATTTTATTATCTAACCTCTTTTCTGGGTTGTTTTCTTGCTTGTTGTTTACATGTGATTCCTTTCTTTTGTCTACTGCCACTCCAACACCTTTTGGTGTCATTTCTAACTTCCATTTAAGATTTTAAATGAATATTATTTTGGTTTAAAAGGCCCACTTATGTAAGGATATAACCATTAGACGCCCCCAAGAAAGTAAATGCTCTCACTGGAACTTGAGAGTGCTTTTAACAGCACTCATAGGAAGGTGGAAACTAAGGAACTGCACATAATAAATAACAAAAATCCCATTAGAATTCTACAGTACAAAATCTCTCTTGGATCATAGATCCTATTGTGATTCTATGCACCCAACATAGGAACAATAGAAGATCTTTGTCGTGTGAAGGATCATAAGATTGCACCAAGATAGATCCTACATAATTTAAATTTCTTTTCTTTTCTAATCATGTTGGAACTCTGTTATGTGAATTCATGGAATTGGCAATGCGAGCTTCTTCCCTTGCATGCACTAATGAATGCAGCGTTGTGACTGAGGAGCTGGCAATCCATAGAGAAGGAGATGATTGGAGAGTTAATATGGTTACAACAGCAATGCTACTTTAGTTTTTACTCCTCTACGAGGGATAGAAAACTATTGAGACTTTCACATGAAATTAAAAAACTATTAAGGGCAAAAGCTTTAGGGAGGGCTTTACAAACTTCACTTTCTATAACCATCGAAAAGATGGTGCCATGAAATAATATAAAAAATTCATAAGTTTATCTCAGCCAATCTCTAAAGAAAATATTATGTAGAAAATATTGAGGAAAGAATTTTATCTATTAAATGTAGTCCACATAGTTTAATGTTCTATTAAATAATATTTTAGAATAGAACCAGGGTGTGTCTTATTGATATAAAGAGGGGTATATATACCCATTACAGAATTGACTAGAAAGGAAAGAAATAAACTCACGATATAATGGAAAAGGGAAAGAAATAAACATAGAAAAAGGAAGGAAATAAAAAAAAAATCAAAGCAAATAATTCAGAATATCCAGAAACAAATAATGGCTATTACAAGCCAATAAAATTTTCTAATACTCCCCCTCAAGTTGAAGCACAGATGACAATCATGTTCAACTTGGACTTGAAATCATCGAACAGTGGCCGAGGAAAGTTCTTTATTAGAATATCCGTCAGTTGGCTATTAAATGGTGCAAACGTAGCACAAATATCCCCAGACTCCAGCTTTTCCTTAATAAATTATCGGTCAATCTCAATATGATTGGTGTGATCATGTTGAACCAGGTTGTCACAGATCCACTATAGAGGAGCGGAGACCATTGTACATAATTTGTGAAGCACGATGAGAAATCGGAGAGCTTCACAAACTCCCAGGGACATGGATCAAAATTTGGCTTTCGCACTGTTTCGAGCAACTACAGACTGCTTCTTGCTTTTCCACGTGAACAGGTTTCCCCGCACAAATGAGTAATAACCCGAGGCAGATCGTCTATCATGGACGGACCCGGCCTCATCCGCATCTGTTTAACTGCAATAGAACGAGAGAGAGACAAGAAAAAAATAAACTTGAGCCCGGTGTGCTTTTTAAATAGTGGAGAATCCAGTTGACAACTTGGCGATGATGCTCGTAGAGATCATGCGAATTGACTGACAACGGCGACTGCATGGCAAATATCGGGGCGTGTGTGGGCAAGATAGATGAGTTTTCCACAATGCGCTAATACTGAGTCTAATTTACAGGAAATGTATTAGGAACATCAAGAAGTTTTTTATTTGAATCCATCGGAACAACCACTAGTTTTCATAGGAGAAGATTGTTCTTTGTCAAAAGGCCAATCACATATTTTTGTTGAGACAACAAATACCCTGAGAAGACCAAACAACTTCCATGCCTAAGACGTAACAGAAAGCTCCCAAGTTCTTCATTTCAAAAGATGCAGCAATAATTCATTTCAGATACTAATGTTGGTAGATCATTACCTGTGAGAGCAATATCGTCAACATAGACGATAAGGATAGCTACCTGGCCACTGGAGGAATGTCAGAAGAAGTATGAGCTGATTGAGTCTGAGTGAATTTATGACCTACCACCACCTTTGTGAACTTCCTAAACCAGACATGTGGTAATTGATTCAATCCAAAGAGGGATTGTCGCAGCCAGCATACATGCCCCTGTGAGGCAGTTGAGTCAAAACCTGGAGGAAGAACCATATATACCTCTTTGTAAGATCGCCATTCACAAATGCATTCTTGACATCAAGCTGGAATAAGGGTCAACCTAGATTCATTGCAAGGGATAAAAAAACCGGAATGATATTTAATTTAGTTAGCAACTTAAGAAAAATTTATTCTCATAGTCAACTTCGTAGACATGTGAGTACCCTTTGACAACCAACTGTGCCTTATTGCGTTTAAAGGATTCATCAGATTTAAACATGGTGTTAAAAATTCATCGATATCTCACTGTTTTCTTGTTACGAGGAAGATCAACAATGTCCCAAGTATTGTTCCACTTAAGAGCATTCATCTCTTCCATGACAGCAGCTTTCCAGACTGGGTTTGCTAAAGCAGCCTCAATAGTAGAAGAAAATTGATGATTGGTTAGAGCTATATCAAATGCTCTATACATTGGAGGTAATATGTGAAAAGAAACATAGTTTTCTACGGGATGAAAAGAACACGTATGATTGCGTACCTTATTAGAGGAACTGACTTCCTTATTTGGAGTAGTAGTGTTGGGGATGTTGTTTGGAGGGGATTCAGGGTCCAACAGGGGGTTAGATAGCTCCAGAGTAGGTGCATCAGAACAAATGCATCGAGTGTAGACACAGAGTGGGAGGATGTGCTGGTAGAACCAAATGAATAAAAAACTCATTTGTAGTAGGATAAATGGGCAGAACCAAAGGAACTGAGGGTTCCTCGATGGTAGGTGATGTGTGGAAATTGTCCACAAAAATAGGATAAAGAACAGTGTCCAAGAACTCTAGCTCCCCATCACTGGAGGCCGAGTTAGGAAAATACGGAACACTTTTAAAAGACATCAGCACTCACATAGACCTTATTTGTAGTAGGGTCAAGGCACCGATACCCCTTTTTGAGTGGCAGATCATCATAGGAAAACACATTTTATGGACCTGAGATTAAGTTTACTTCGAATTGGGGCAGTATTTCTAACAAAAGTTGTGCACCATAAAATTTTGGGATCTAAAGTGGAGGAAACCCTATCATTAGGAAAGCACAATCTCAAGACGGCTAAAGAAGTACAAAAGTTAATGAATTTTTTAGGGAACTTTATTGATGAGATAAGTGGCGAAAAGAGCGACATCATTCCAGAAACGTTTTTTGATATTAGAGTGAAACATAATGGAACGAGTAACTGTCGGTCAACTTTTTCGATAGATATAGATTTGAAAATATGAACTATAAAAAATAATTTTTGAAATTTAATTTAAATATAAAAGATATATAGTTTGGGTTTTGAAAGTAGTGTGTTTTAGTTTTTTTTTTTTTTTGAAAAATGAGACCAAATGGATCTCATTCGTCCAATAGTTTGCATAATCATGTCTGATACCGCGAATACTACACCCTCCCGAAAGATAAGTGTAGACCTCGGCGATAGACCCAATCCAGCAAACTAAGAGATTTGTGACATCCGTTTAGTCTGCGAACCTTTTATATATGACCGACAAGTTCCCCTATTTGATACAAAGATTAAATAGGGTTTATTTTATCTGGGTTCCAAGTTCCCTATAGAGGCAAGCCCCTATAGTTAATTACATCCCAAATGACGGGAGTCATTTGAGAAAACTCTCGATAATGATCAATGGTTCTAGTCTTCAAGAATTCAAGGTTCAGGTTTTCAAGGTAGGACGTAGAAGAGCAAATGGGAGTGGCTCAAACATGAACAGTTATTTC
>NW_018164444.1:75552751-75565740 GCF_001263595.1 Phalaenopsis equestris
GCACCTAAAAAAGCATCGATTTCCGTGCGGTTCGCGCGAGTGTGGAACCACAGCAATATGGGTGTCTTTTCTAGCTAAAATCGACGTTCCGGACGCATCGGCGTAGTCCGTTTCGTCATCCGGGGTCGTCCGGACGAGTTTGCCAGCGGGCGAGTCAATTTAAGCCAAAATTGTGCGTGATGCAACAAGTGCGTTGCCGAGCCACCGAGGGTTAACCTAAGGTCGTTTGATCCTATAGGAACTCATTTTTAGACCCTCTGCATGTTGGTCCTTAGCCCTTGCAACTAGAAGTTGAGTGCTTGGGACCATTCGTGCGAGTTTTCACAAAAAATGAGTAAAGAAGCAGTTTGAAGTTCTATGGGAGGTGGGCTCCATTACTAGTCCGCTAGGATGGTCAACCAAAAACTCCTAAGGCTAGATCCTAGGTTCTAAGAGAAGGAGACTAAGACCTCACTAAAATTGAGGTCAACAGTAACGTCGATGAGATATCGATTTTTTCTCTCAGTTATCCCATTTTGTTAATAAGTGTCGATACGAGAGCTATGATGAGAATGCCCTTACTCGACAAGAATTATATTAATATAGAGTTGAAAAATTCACTACCATTACAGTTCAAAAGAGTTTTGAATTGTGTCAAAATGAAGGTGTGAAAGTTTTTTAAAGTGACAACAACTTCAAATTTATCTTTGAAAATATAAATTTATGTCATCTAAGTGTGATCAATAATCAAAGTAAGGAACCACCGTTTATTGTTGTAGTTAGGAGTGCGTAAGGGTACCCATAAGTCACTGTGAATAAAAGAGATGAGAAAAAAGTGTGTGATTGTGAGGTGAATAATGAACACACGATGATGTTTAGTTAATTATCAAGTTTCACATTTGAAATTAGAAGAATTTTTATTATTAAAGATCAACGAATATAATTTTTTTTTATAATGAAAACTAAGATGACCCAAACAACGGTGTAACAATATAATAGGACGTGTTTTCTTTCCTGGAAGAAGTAGAACCCGCCAACCCACTTAGTAGTTCCAATCATTTTCCTCAAACGACGATCCTAAAAGACAAGGACATTAGAGAAAAAATGAGCAACGCAATCAATATCATATGTCAGTTTACTGACAGATAAAGGTTTACATTTCAACAAAGGTATGTGCAACATGGATTCCAGAGTTAGGCATGTTGTTAAAACAACAGACCATTTACCAGCTATGGAAAATTAAGATCCATCAGCAATTTTTTCCCTAAGCAAGGATAGTATGCAGATAAGGCCTGAGAACTTCCAGTCATGTGGTCTGTGACACCTGAATCAATGATCCATAGACTAAAAAGGGCAAAAGAAGTGAATGTCATAGAATTGTTATCTCGACAAATGTGGGAGGTCGGCGGGCTGGAAGAGAGGGGACTAGATCCAAGCAACTTTGATTAATTGCCTCATTTGACTCTTAAAAGAATTGGATGATTCTGGATTGTTCTGAGTAGAGGCCGGTTGTACTATGTTGGATTCAAAAGTTGTAGTGAGACCCTTCGCAACGAAAGACTTGACCGAAAGTTTGGATGCAGGTTTCCCTTGGAGCTTCCAACATTTATCATGAGTGTGATTGAGTTTATGACAGTAATCATAAGTGGGGTGACTAGCCCAAGGTTGAGCACTAATAGAGACCAAGACACATACTTTGATGGACGGAGTAGAGGGGACGCACCAAACATGACAATTCTCCGGCTCTCTTTGCAACTAATTTTAGTTGTAGTGTGAGTAGAAGGACGAGGATCTAGCCAAGGATACAACCTCGGACTTCGTTGAGATCTTTGACGAGACCTGCCCATTTGACTCTTAAGAGAATTGGATGATTTTGAATTGTTCTGAGTAGAGGCCAGTTGTACTGTATTGGATTCAGAAGTTGTAGTGAGACCATTCGCAGCGGAAGACTTGAACAAAAGTTTGGATGCAGGTTTCCTGTGGAGTTTCCAACATTTACCACGACTGCGGTTGAGTTTATGACAATAATCATAAGTGGGGGGACCGGCCCAAGGTTGAGCACTATTAGAGACCAAAACTGATGCTTCGACAGATGGAGTGGAGGGGACGCACCAGGCATGACAATTCTTCAGCTCTCTTTGCGAATAATTTTAGTTTATGTAGTGTGAGTAGGAGGAGGATCTCGACCAATGATACAGCCTCGGACTTCGTCGAGATCTTTGTCGAGACCTACCAAAAAATGAAACATGTGGTCCTTTTCTACAATATTTTGGAAAAGAGAAAGGTCGGCCAGAGATTCCCAATTGTAGTCATAATACAGGTCGCATTTCATCCATAATGCAACTAGATCATTGTAGCACTAGGTCACGTTCTCGATCCTTATTTTGCCCCGCAAATTTTTTTAGATACCTCAGAGAGGCTGAAATTTCCTACATTTTAGTAGGTATCACAGATTGCCGTCCAGAGAGTACTAGCGAAAAGAATGAAAAAATATGATTGGTAATGATGTCAATTCAAGTCAACGGGTTGGGTTCGGGTCGAAGCTGAATGACCTGGCCGAATAGGATCAACCCAAACCCGACTTGAATATTAAACGAGTCGAAAACTAAAACCCGTACCCAAGCTTGACCCACTAATCCGAACTTGACCCGTAATTTCATGTTTATGCGAGCCACGTTTAGGTTTTTGGGTTCAACCCGAACTCGACACGAATAATAAACGGGTTGAATTCTCTGACCTGTACCCACCTCAAAAAATATTTGAGTCAACCCTAACCTGAATTTTTCGAGTCGAGTTCGATTCGTGTTGTCGTGTCGGGTCATTTTTTTATACCTTAATGATCGGCCAATAGAAGTCCCCACGAAGTTGATCAGTCATGACATGATCATCGAATTCTCCACTTCCCAAACTCCATATACTGGGTCGGTCTTTAGGTTCAAGAATCACACCAATGAGATGAGCGAATTTCCCACACCCTTTGATGAAGAATGACACAAATTGAGACCATTGTAGAAAATTGTTGTGATTTAGTTTATGGGTCATAATTAAGAAGTTCATGTCATTTTCCTGTCCTCGGGTCTGCTGAGAAACAGAGGTTAGAATTGATTCTCTGTTGGAATGAAGAACATCTACTGATGATGGCTCAATGTTAGAGGACACTGTCGTGACTCCGATTGAGCCAAATGAGATGTTAGGTTGTTGAACCATCGTAAGGTTTTGACTATTGGAAGATCTTCTTGTTGGCCGGTAATTAATGCCACAAGGCACACTTCGAATACATAAGATCAAACTTATGCTTGATGCGAGAGAACACCTCTGCAACGCTAGTGGATATCATGCAAACCGCCCTCTGCACCTTATTGGGAGGGAATGTGATAGAGGTTTCCAACTGGCGGCTGGATTGGTAGACAAGGTTTTCAGCAGCTTGATTAAGCAGGGGTTCCAGCAAGCGGCTGGATTGGGAGACGAGATCCCGTGGACGGCCAGGAGAGCCCAATGGCAGAAGAAGGCGGGACCTAGCCGGGAGACGAGACCATCTAGATGGGAGACAGGGTTTCCAGCAGCTTGATTAGGCAGAGCTTCCAACAAACGGCTGTATTGAGAGATAGAGGTTCCAGCATGCGATCAGGGGAGCCCGATGGCAACTAAGTTAGGGTCATGGTTATGCTAGGGTCCCATTACAAGATCAACTAGAAAGGAAAGAAATAAACCCAAGGTATAATAAACAAGGGAAAGAAATAAACATAGAAAAAGGAAGGAAATAAAACAAAATAAAACAAAATAATGCATAATATCATGAAATAAATAATAGCTATTACTAGCCATTAAAATATTCTAACATAATATAATGTTATTTAAAATGATTAATGATGATTATGATATTTCTTCTCACTATCATTTATTCTTGCAAGCAATATATAAAACCTAAATGTAGGCAAATTTGGCCAAACACACGCTGCAATATCTTGATAGTATTAAAATAGAGTTTATATATCTACAGAAAATTTTTTATAAAGATGTCACTAAACCGAATAATTGACATCAGCTAACGATATAACACTACATGGTAAGCATTATATAACCAAAAAGACTTTCAATAGATTATTGCTCAAACAAACAAGTGTAAAATATTACATGCAAGTCATTTACTTCAGCCAAATTTGTTAAACCAATCTCCAAAAGTTAATAAAGAAAGTGATATTGAATGGAGCAAATGTTTTAGCAGTGAAGAGATAGAAAGCTATACCACAGAATGGGCTAGAGAAGATCAAATTCAGGAGGAATGATTGGAGCAAACAATGGAATTGTTGTGTAGTTAATAAAAGAGCAAAATGAAAAATAACTCCATTAGGTTCCCTAATCCATCATACGGGATCACAAATGTAAATTAACTTTGTCTGCATGAGAAGAATAAAAAAAACCACAACATGACACAAAATCGCACTAAACTTTGATGACCATAGCTTTGACCTTATATGGGAGCATACCTATAAATAACACAAAACAGGAGATATTAGGTTCCCTAATCCATAATATGGGATCACAAATGTAAATTAACTTTGTATGATGAGAAGAATAAAAAAAAACCACAACATGACAAAATCACACTAAACTTTGATGACCATAGCTTTGACCTTATATGGGAGCATACCTATAAATAACACAAAATAGTAGACATTATAGCACATAGGATGGTAGGTGTACCTTTTTGCAATCACCAAAACAAATGCAAAAGCGTAAAGTAATGCTCTATGTATCCTATTTATGTGCATTGGGATATAATGGAAGGAATATGTAGTTTGCGCGTTTTTTTTTTTTTTGTTGAGTTTTTGCTTGTTTTTTATTTTTTTGCGCATAAGATCTCTTCACATAAGGGATTGAATATGAGTTATTTGGGTAAAATTAAGTAATATGACTTTCATCTTAAAATACGACCACCATGCTATTATTGAGCTAATTTTTATGTATGATATACATGATGCTATTTACGGGTTAGAAGGAAAAATGGATGTTGAATTAGAGAATATAACTAAGTAGTATTTAATGAATGAAATTTGACATGAAAAGATGTAAAGTTGGTGACATCTACGAAAGAAACTACAAAATTTGAGATTGAAACAAGGGAAAAGGGGAATCTTCATACAAGCCTATCAAACTTACAGATGAACGTGAAACTGATAAAGATGATTCAAAAGATTATAATTTGGGAAATGATAATGATGGAAGCAATGCGATTTTAGTTTATAATGATAATGGTAATGATAATTCTCTAACTAACTAGTTTACTTTTTTATGATTATGAAACTTTTAAATTAATCATTTCTTATATTAAGAGCTTAATTTCCAAGGTTTAGTATTTAATCAAATAATATACACAGTTATATCATGATGGCTCTATTCGCAAAACTAATATTTTTATTTATCATGACACTTAAAATTTCAGTTCGATTGTCACTCATTAAGCTTTATGTATGTTAAAGCAATCTTTACTTGAAGAGCAGTGATTGTTTTTTTTTCAATTAATAAATTATTGAATTATTAGTATGTTAATAATGATTTTTTTATTCACAATAATTTTAAAATAAAATGTGCCACATTACGCTTTATAACTCCATGATACACTTGTGCATAGTGTCATATTCACTATTGACAAATATGTTGGGGCTTGAAGGATCATGCACATGAAATTTTCTAGGTGTTCTAAATACCAATGATATCTAACATGAGGTTGAAATTGTGCCTTAAGAACTCATGATAGCAATCCTAGGCATTATTTATTATCACTAATGCTTAGGTTGTTTTCACGAGGTTAGAAGCACTCATGATAGCAATGCTAAGCAAAGAGAGGATTTCACAAGCCAGTAAGATGTCTTCTTTGGTTGACCAATTATTCTTTCGCCAAACATATAAGTCGTGATCTACTAGCAAATAGATGCATCCAACAAAGCATGCTTAGCTTGCAACACAAACATATCACTCAATATTGGGTTCCACAAAAGCACGCATATATAGGTTGCACAACCAAAACAAGCATGCCTAAGTTGGATGTAACAAGTAGAGTGTTTCTTTAAGTTCTCCAACAAGGTTTTTTAATTGATCGAAGAATTTATGCTCTTGAACAATGACATTCTTACGTAGGTTTTATTTGAACTTCCCACGTTAACTCATAAGGAGGCTTATTAAAAAGCGCTCCCGGGAAAGAAAGGAAAAAAACCCAATGGGATTTCACCTTGCCAAATCTTTCCATGTTCCTAGTAAAATCATAAGTTCCAATGGGACCCCACGCATACAACATAGAATATAAGAAGAATTGTTTGCGTCTAGCAAACGATCAGATGATTTTGCCAAGATGCTATATAATTCAATTTTCTTACTTTACTTCTCGTCACCTAGTATATAAACTTGTGCAACAATGTAGCTATTACCTATACTACACCAGCAAGGAGGTCCCACTGGTAGAAGAACAATCGATCCACAAGGATATGATTAGAGAATTATTTTGGTTACAGTAGAAGTTTTTAATTTGGCTTTTTTTTCTATGCTGGGAAAAGAAATCTACAGAGACTTCCACAAGGAAAGCTTAGAAAACATCAAGAAAGCACTATATGAAGATCTTTCAAATTTTCCTGTCCACGATCATCTAAAAGAAGTCAAAAGAGGTTTATATTAAAGCAACATAACTTTATGTCTACCAACTCAAAGTCAATCTCCACATGCGCGTGCACACACGCTCGCACAAAAAGAAAAAAAAAAAACCAAGGGCCAATTTGGTTCAATGTTATCAAGATCACAATGCTATTTAGATAACAATGTTATTTATATAATAATATTATCAATTACTTTAGCTTAATATTATCTTACAACAATAGAATACTATCTAGTATTATCAATGGTGATTATGGCCATCATTTTTCCTGTCATTTATTTTAACCATCAAATGGCCTGAGATCAATAAGTTGGAAAACTAGGTAGACATCTTTACGCAACAAGTTTGGCTGATTACTTGATGTCATCAAAATAGGGTTAAAATGCCCATCATGCTATAGTTACTTAAGGATGCCATCAAACCAAACAGATGAAATCAGTTAATAACATCGCAAAACACAGAAAATATCATAGAACCAAACAAGCTTAAATAGATCTATTAGACCCAAAAACTAGTGATGAATATTAAAGTTTCAGGGTTCTCTAACAAGCATTCAAGTTCTACAAATTTAAAACACAAATGCTTCTAAACATACCTGACATTAGATAAAAGGCTATTTTCTGATAAACAGAAAGCCACCAAACTTCAAACAATAAAACAAGGAAAACGTGGAGCAATCGACTGAAAGGAATACATAGATGAATCAAATGATTGCTTTCTTTGAACGCGTAAGAATGAAGTAAAATCATTAAAGAAAAGCAAAACTGAAGCTTTAAAACCAATCAGAAAGATGCAATCATTTCAGAAAACCATTAAGAAAAACAGTGAGATAAGAAGCTTTTGAGATCTCCTTCACAAATGCTCCCCACTCATCAATAGAAGGCATTCCAAAGGATATCAGAATACAAATAAATCGTTCCCAAAGCTGCAAAGAGATAAGAGCAGAGAAAAAAGCCTTCCCATATAACCGAAGGCGAAGGAAAAAAAAAAACCTATGCCAATAAGAGAACCAGTTTCGAAGATGACCTTACAGAGTAAAAGCCCTCACCTGGAAGCTGGCGTATTAACGCATTCCACCAAATCTGATGCAGAGGAAAGAACGCAGCAGAGAGAGATAGAAAAAGATGCAATTTTTATGACTTTGGAAGCAGAAAGCAAACGATTTGATGGCCCAAGCAATGATCTTTGAATAAGTTTTGAAGACCGACCAGAGAACCTTGCCAAATAAAGGCTTGGATTTCAACAAGTGAAGGATTTCATTTCATTGGAACTGTGAAATGAACACAAGCAGAGAGAGAGAGAGAGAGAGAGAGAGAGAGAGAGAGCAAAGAAGGAGCGGGGGACAAGGAATACAGTGTGTGTGAAAATTTTCCCTTGTTGGTTTGCCAAGAAATGCGTGCATATAAAAGAAATAGCTAAAAATTTGAATATCACGATAGAAATCCTAAACAGGGTCGATTACGACAATATCATGTTAAGAAACGTGAAATTAATGGGCTCAGTAAGTAAAAGGAAAGGAGCAGAACATAAGATCCGGCAATCAGACGGCTGTCATGAAGGGACAACTAGGCTCCTCAACTTCATCTTGTACCGCTTTTAAAATTAATGTGAGAAGCAGCTCATTTACTCTCTTTTTTATTTGATTGTTTTTAAAATTGGAAGATTTACGTACATGCCACTCAATTCTTATATATTTATGTATTTATCGCTTAAATTTTATTTTTACATGGATACCTCTTTACCTTTGTAAGAAATGGTATATTTCACATTTTAAAAGATAAAAAGATGGTATTTACATGTGATATGAAAATATTGGGTAATGTAAATATAAAAAGCTAAATTTAGGTGTTAGAAATGCAAATGCATAGGAAATGGGTGATGTGCATGTAAATGCCTCTTTAAAATTTAGACATTTAGATATGTTATGCATGTTTCTAAGCAAAAAAAATAGTTTTAAAAATATTCATGATATCTTCAAAATCTTTATATTGATTAATTCACTTTAAATGACTTGTACTAATAATAAATGAATAAATATGCATGATATTTATGTTCTTGAAGAAACAAATCTATAAGTTTAAGTTGAATGAAGATACATCATTTAGTACTCCATTTAGTACACCCAAAAATAATACGCATGAATCTCGATACAATCTAACGATTCAAATCACAGACAAAAAGCTAGAAGTCCTCATGAAGACGATCGGCTAAAGACCACCAGCCCACTAAAGGGCTACCAACTGAGCAAAATTTAGATGACCAAAGGATCACCTAGCTCGATTAGGGACAGACATCCATGCCAACAACGAGTCAAAGCTTAACACCCACAACAATCCAACAAGTATTAAAAGTGAAGCTCTCTCAACGGCTCCACCAAAGATCTCCAATGATCACTAGGAAACAATAATCAGGCAAGCCAACTGGCAGCCACACTCAAAACCAACCGCCCGATCGATGTCCAGACAAAATAACCAATTGAAATCATCCTATCGAGAAAAAGGTTCAGACACGCTAAAAGAAAAATAATATATCAAAATGGTATCAAATAGACAGTAGCACCCAAATTAAAGCAGGGGAAAACATGTAATTTTACACTTTGTCACTATAACTTCTATAAATAGGGGGACCATAACATACATTAAGAGATTTTGGCTCTTCTATCTAGACTCGCCTTCTGTGAGAGTATTGACGAAAGTTTGAAGGGGGTCAGGATAAAGTAATAGGGAGACGTTATGTTTTTTTTTTTTTTATATGTTGTGAAAGGGAAAAGGTCTAGTGGCTAGTTAATTTTGGGAACAGTGATTGCATTTTATCAAGCTTTTATTTTATAAACTCTTAAATTTTTTTTGGATTTGATGAATGAAGATACATTTTTTTGTTTAATATCATGAATAGCACTTAGATTTTAATCTAGGAAACTAGATATTAACCATGTTATGTGATTGATTTAATCTTGTGGAATGGTGATGTTTTAACTTTTAGAGCTTTATTTTAAATCTGATTAGTTGTTCTGTAAAAGATTAGTGTGATTTATGATTTTTAGAAGAAAACTTAGTGAAATAACTAAGTTAAAACACAATGCCTTAGAAGAATAGGAATATTAATGTTGTGATAGTGCAATCATGAAGAGACGCAAAATCTTAGGAATTTTTGCAAGTTTTAGAAAACTAAACTTTGATATAAAATCTCAAGCCTTCTTATGACCATGGAAAAGGCTAAGAAGAAAATCTGCTTCTAATTATGACTAATAAATGATATCACTTAGTTAAATCTTTGTTTCTTAATCCAGTTCAGGGGAGAATCTTTCACTTAATAAAAACCCCACTTTCTCTATTTAGGATTCTATTTTTTTAGCAAAATAAAAGATTAGTCACTTTAAACTATCAAAATTTTAATTGTTCAAACCAGACTTAGAACTAGTAAAATAGAATATTCACTTGTTATGGAAAATTAATAAGTTCCCTTAGGGATCGATACATTGACTCGAGAAAGCAAATTTTTTGAGTGGCAAGTATACTTTTGTGGTAGAGACGTGCTTCACAGCATTGCAACACCAATAAGAATTATATAAAATGAACACTATGATGGAAGCTACATGTGCCTAAGATTTTGGAGTTATCTATACAAGATCACTTAAGAAATAATTGATTTTTCTTCTTTAATGTGACGAGTCAGAGAGCCTAAGAAGTTTAGTAACTTTTTAGTATGGATGATATGCTTAAGCTCTTTCATCAATTTCATGAATTAATATTATTGACAATGACAAATGATAAGGTTAAACGGTGTTAGTGTTGGTGTTTTTGAAACATATCAACTTGATAAATGCAAACATGTATCAATGGTATTCATTAGTTCAATAAGCAACAACATGCATCAATAATGTGCATTAAGCTCAGAGGAGATGGCGAGCAACATAGATATGGTTAAGCCTTATAAGTGATGGTGTTGGAAGTCATTAATTTTAGTATCGACGAGAGACAAGGCCAGTGAATAATGAGGTTGGAATGACTCAGTAGACTATGTTAAGTGATGGATGTTAACAAATCATAGTTAGATGATAATGGTTAGAAGACCAAACGATGGAGGTCATAAATGAGAAAATATGATCAAGAAACTATCATTGTGCAATATACGTTAAGTTGCTATAATTAAGCTACCACAATTGGGTAATGAATATCAGAGGACTACAATATTACACTATGGAGCTGTAGATAGGAGATTATTGTCAAGAGACTATAGTTGGGCATCATAAATTGGGTAGTTATAGTTGCGAGACAGAAGCCATTGGATAATAGTCTGGTGATAGAGATCAAATATTTGTAGTTAAGTGATCAACAAATTGTAGTCGTCTAATAATGATAGATGAGCGATGGTGGTTTGATGATGATGGATGGGAAATAATGGTTGAATGACAATTTTCATTTAGTGACAATCTGATAATAATGGTCATATGAAGGTGGTTTGATAATAACTTATAAGCATTGAAAATCTGACAATGGTAATCAAATGGGTATAATCTGATGGTAGTGAATGAGCGACATAATTATGATGAAAGTGGTTGTGTGATGGGGACTTGTCATCCATGATCCAATAATGGTGGATGGGCAGTAATGATCCAATCATGACGGTTGAATGACGACATCTTGATGATAATGGTCAAATATTATAACATGGTGATGATAGGTTGATAGTGGAAGTGGCAATTCGACGATGGTGGATGGGCGGTGACAATCTAACGACACTAAAAGTCCATGAATTGTGAGATGTGGGTCAATCTAACAACATCAATGATTGGGTAGCAACAATTTGATGGTTGTGGATCACTAGCTACAATCTGTTGATTGTTGTAGAATGGAGACTGATTTGTAATTGTTGTCCAATGGTGTTGGCTAGGCGGAGGTTCAACAATTGCCCAACGATGGCAACAACTGTTTTGGGTGACAACTTTAAATCTAGTGGAGGAAAAGATTTGGCAAAGATGAATCAATTATGGAGTTTAGGGGGCGACGATGCAATGACGATATTTGGATGGTGATAAACATACAATGGTGTGGTCCAAAAACGTAACATAGGTGGAGTCAATGACATCAGTTCAACGACAACAATCAATGTCTCAAACTTGTTGGCTAGGTGGTATGGCAATAATAATCAATCTGATGAAGGTAGCAACCTAATGATGCTGGCTAAGTGGAAACTTTGTCGGTGGTTGGATGGTGACTACCACATGACGATGGTAAGATGAATTATATCGATCTTATAGACTTCTTAGCTCTCACCAACATTTACTCTCCATCCATCATGCACTTTTCAAGTGGAGGGTGAGGGCCTATTATAGATTTTGGGATTGACATCTTTTACTAAAAAAAATCACTAAATTTTGAAAGACTATTATGTGATTAAGAATATTTCAATTAATCGTATGATTATATTTATATATTTGAGTGTCTTAATGATATCAAAATTAAGAGATTGTAAGCTTATTAACTTGTCTTTTTTGAATGATCTATTTGACTATAGCCTTATAAAATTTGGAGTTCATTTAATACTTCAATCAACGTCTCAAAGTTTCTTAATATGTTTCACATGCTTGATTTAAGCTCGAGCTCGAATTGCACCACATTTGGTGTAGTTTAGCTCATCTTGCCGAGACAATCATTCTGTTGATAAATTTGTTGAACTCAAGTTTGGATGATTATTGATTTGATGAAAAATCTTCCAATCCAAAAAGTACATGGAGACCCATACCTAATCAATAGTAATTTTTGTGGTATATTAATTCTCTTTTTCGTAACTAGTATTTCCACATGCATCATATTAAACTTAATTTGATTAGATTCATCAAAAAAGGTTCATAAAAACTAATTCTTTGATTAATTACGTTCAACGAATTCAAAGCACCTGTAAGTTATAGAAATAATTTCAAATCAGTTATATATATATAATATATGGAAAGTGTTTTTCTTTTCAATTTTCTTAAACCTTGCTAATTTCTCACAATGCTGAATGATTCGATGAGTTTTATTACTGTAAACTTGCCTTGCTGCAGAAAATAAAATAATGTCAGACCACTCAGTAGTCCGAGGCCCAGCCCAAGACAGGCGACCTTTCAATTGTACCCGTGGAACGAGTTACGCTATAGCAATTCTTCTGGTTTCATATAATCCATTCTCTATTTTTGTTTACCTTTGGTTAATCACTCCTATTTCCTTAATTTCTTATCATTATGTAATCACTTTTATTTCATAAAACCCTGTATGGGCAAAGCACTGGTTTAATTGCAGGTCTTTATAGCTCCATTTATAAATTATTTCAATTTAGGCCCCGTTTGGGACAGCTTAAATGTGCGGCGGCGTTTTTGAAAACG
>NW_018164444.1:75566854-75575064 GCF_001263595.1 Phalaenopsis equestris
GTAGATTGATATACAAATACAGCAAGGAAAAAAAATAACATTTTGGATCTCAATTGGATGGTTCTATGAGAATGAAATCCATTTCCATCCTTGCAATCTTTTTTTCTTGAAAATTTAATTTATTTTTCTTACATATTAGCTGCCAATTATCATTACTTCAATCGAAGTAGCGAGCAATGTGTTGTTCATAGCCGGTAATATCTACTAATTTGGTATTTCATTGTTGGTAAATGTATTTGGTATTTGATTCTTGGTAAATGTATTACATGCTAATTTTGAGTATCTCTGACGTAAGGCTAATTTATCTCTATTGATGCCACAATAGAAGCATGCAAGTAGAAGGTAGACAGTGATGCAAAATTAACCTTATGTTGAATATTGATTTGTATTTTAGAATTATAGCTTCCACGTTATGTTTATGCAAATACTTTGCACTGGTTGAATGAATATTCTATTACCATGTTTACTACAGTGGAGGTGTTACTATTATGTAACTCAGTTTGTTTGGCTTCGCTGACACCCCTGTATTTAAATTTGCTCTGGTTAAATGATATGACAGTAACAGATGAGTAAATCTAAAGACTCTGGTTCATCCGCTATGTGGGATAGAGAGGCTACGAATATTTTTTGTAACCTATGCGTGAGGGAAGTCGAATTGGGAAATCGGCCCACAACTTTTTTTAATAAAGAAGGTTGGCATAATATCACTAGTAAATTCAAAGAAATAACAGGAAGAGATTATGATAGGATGAAACTAAAGAACAAATGGGATCAATTAAAGAAGGAGTGGAAGCTTTGGAAGGAGCTGAAAAGGGGATCAACTGGATTGGGATGGGATCCGGTCAAACGGACAATTGATGCACCTGAGGAATGGTGGGCAGAAAAATTAGCGGTATGAACATCACTATTTCAATTAAATTTTACAGACATATGTTTGGAATTTTGATTTAGATTGTTCTTTTTTATTTTCAGGTTGTGCCCGTGGCAAAAAAATTCAAATTTAATGGAATTGAACCAGCCTTGGAGGAGAAATTGGATGGCATGTTTACTGGTGTTGTAGCAACAGGAACTCATTTTTCCACCCCTAATGAGCAGGGTGTTGCAAACCTAGCTGAGGATATAGAAACCGAGCATATAGGTGATCAGGGAGAGGATCCCAGCCAAACCCACACGGATATCCAATCCACTGGCGGACAATTGTTGCAAACCTAGCTGAAGGTTCAATAGTCTCGTTTAATAATTTGGTTTGCCTCCTCGAGGAGTGGGGGCATCTTTCATGCTTCGATGTTTGAGGGAAGTTGACTCATGCTTGTTTAAGATTATATTGGTTGGCTAACAATACTTTCCATGACATTGTTATAGTTTGAAATCCATTCTGGCTCAATATAATGATGTTTTAAAGGCACGGGGAATGTTCTTTAGTCTTGAATGGCTCGATTTTGGTTTTTTTTTTGTGCTGGGTTTTCATTTCAGGAGCAAGGGATGTTGATTTTTATTGAGGCTTGAGTCTTGACTTTCGTTGAGGTTTTGAAACTCTTTTACTAGTTTTCAAAGTTTCGTTTTTAGCCCCTGCTGGTTTTTGGTTCACCTAAGAATTGCTGTGTTTTGATTTGCTAACATATACTACATTTGATTAGCCTTTAAAGCTTTGATTTGATCTCTATAGGGGGTCAGTTTTCACCTTGGAAGAGTTGGAGGCTGGGTTCTGGATTGATATCTTGTCTTGGGTATGTGAGCTTTATTTGTTAACCTTGAGGGATTTATCCCTGCTTGATTTGGGAACTCGATTTGCTTGTTTTAGCTTCTACCCGAGAGCCTGTTGTGGTGTTTATTCTTGCCCATGTTCTATAGTTATGGGAAGGTTCGGTTTTGCTCTGGTTAGGAGCTGGGTTTTTTGTCTGGTCCAGCTTCTACCCGAGAGGTAGCTTGGGAGCTTATATCCTTTGTTATTAGTCCTACCCGTGAGCTTGTTGGTTGGTTATTTGGTTTTGCGTTGGCCTCTGCTACGCTCGGTTTTGGCTAGCAGAGTTCAGAATGTTTGATATAAATAGCATTCTTCATATAGCTGTATATGTTTAAAGTGATTGGATACATGGAAGTTCCTACATAGCTTGGATTCATGGAAGTTGTTATATGGCTTGGTAATATTTATATGGTTGCTTTATAAAGCTTGGTTAGATAAAATGGGGTTAGAAATAATTTGATGCATCTCTTAAGTTTTCTAATATAATTTTCTTATTTGGGTTTAATTTATTTAAACACTAATGCCAACCATATGAATGAGACTGAACTCACACTTTCCTAATAGTAAGGCGCATTGTTTGGCTGTAGCCTGGATGAGAATATTGAGTGTTGATGTTAAATTGGGAGCAGGTCATCTAAACCCCATTATAATGATTCCAAGTTGCAGGCAAGGGTGGACTTGAACGTCACCCATACTTGTGACAGTTATTGATTCTGGAATTGTATGGCGAATTATTGACATGAATATCTGTTGGTATTTTTATCTTATGTAAGAGATTTGAGTGGTATAAATGTATGAAGGAATGTTTAGGTGTTCTATATGTAAATACATAAGAAGTGTCCTTAAATGCTAGCTTTGATCCTATTATGTACCCTTCTGTAGGGCAGCCCGGTTTCATCAATTGAACAACACGGATTTTCTGTAAATATCTGCAATGAAATTTCACAAGCAATAATCTGCAACGCAGTTCCCTTCTCGTCGAATTTAGAACAACAATGTAGAAAGTATTTGAAGTTTTTTCATATGCTTTATTTGGATCCATGATGGTTGCAATGATTGATATCTACTTGTTATTTATCAATTTTTTATGTGATTCTGTTATGAAGAATATTAATATGAACCGAGTATGCGCTCATTTGTAGATAATCTTAAGCAGTGACTATGTGGTTAGCAGCATATAAAATGCTTGGAATGCAGGCTTTAGTTTTCCCAAATTTAGATACATAGCATCCAAACCTTATTTTTTACATTTATTCCATTCAAATCTTTCAAATCACATTTTGGATCTTCCCATTGTACCTAAGCAGATTGGAAGTCGGGTGCAACTGCTGTTTTTGAGTGGGCAGTTTGGACGGCCACGTAAATTTGTTATCAGCAATCGCTGGATCTACACTTGCGTAAGTTTACTTTTTATATTTCCTTATTTTTTGGACTGATCGATCCTATTTTTTAAAATGCAGAAGAATGAGTTCCAGACATTACGGGAAGTCCGAGAAAGTGATGTGTCATTGCGGACTACCGTCGTTGCTGTTAACGTCACGCCAGGCACGTAGCTACGGGAGGCAATTTTACAGGTGCCCGCGTTGGGGACAAGGACCTGAAGACTGTAAATTCTTTAGGTGGACGGACAATACAACTGTCTCTACAATATCCCAATTGGACACAGGTACTAGGAGTTCGAGAGTACCACAACAGGAGACCACCGCATATGGTTCGAGTTCTTCCGTGTATACCGCACCCCATTCAGACACGCTTGCTCGGGGATCTGAGGTATCAGAAACGGGCAACATTCGTCATGATGTGGCTTTACATGTTAAACTTAATATTGTCATATTTTTCCTTGTAATTTTAACGTGTTATTTCTTCTTTTTTTTGGGGTCTTTCTATAATCCATATTAGAGATCCAGAAATGTGTATTGAACTTTCCTTTATATCAATATGTTTTGTTGATGTAATCATAACCTTTTTGAGTTATATAAATATTATTAAACTTTTTTTGCAATTTCATTTCTACACATTTGAGAAAATAACATTCTGCACACAGATTATTCATTCAACTCAAAAAATTTACAAATAAGTTGTTTACAAAACGCACAAACCAAACAGCTGAACTGCTTATTCAGACCAGGGGCAAAAGGGTCAATTTTTCACAATCAGCTGTTTTCCAGACGCGTTAACCAAACAGTCAGACAGCTTATCCGGATCAGCTGGTCATCAGCAGATTATCAGGATAAGCTGCTTATCAGCAGAAGCTGGATAAGCTGCAGCTGCCCCAAACAGACCCAATCATTTAATCATTTTATAACGTGCAATTTTAATTCCAGTTATATATATATATATATATATAATTGATTTATAGCCTGCTCATAATATTCTAATGTTTGCAAGTCTGCAAATCGTTTGTGTGAGATAAATGAGATTTGGCTACGCCCAAGGTGATCAAGAGGAAGAGGCTCGAGTTAGACATTGTGCACAGATTAGAATACTAAAGAAATATGTTCTGATTACAATTATGAGAAATAGAAAAAAATATGGGGCAATATTTAAACTTGTTCGGTCTATCATGATTTATGTCACTATGATTGTTGAGTCATGAATTCACACAACAAAAAAAAATGAGTTAAAACAAAAAAGATTTTGGACTGAAGAAGAAAGAGAGATAATGGAGAAAGATTGGTCATTTTTAGTATCTGATAGAGAATGCCTTTTCATTACAATGATCACTCATATTTATAAAGGGGTTCATTTATGTTTTAAGAAAATAAGATATTCATTACACTCAGTTTGATAAATCCTTGATCTATTTCTATTATTTTCTACAAGCAAAAGAGTTATATTTATATTATCCATGTCACCCTATGTAGATAATTATTCCTTATAAAATTGTATTCCTGAAATGTAGCTTGCTAGGGATGCATCTGTTATTCAACTTAGCCACAAAGTGAGTTGAAGTGAATAGATCTCATGGAGATTCCTATCAGCTCTAGTGAGGGTAATTGGACTTTCTTCACAAGTTGTTGGGCTGCTTGAATCTTAGCTGATGCTTATGCACATATCGTTATAGACGAGTTGCTAACCTAATCCCCTGGTTGAGTTGATCTTTAGTCAAATAATTCTTTTCAAACTATCTAGTTGGTTTGGTGAGCTATTTCACTTCCTATTTAGTTGGGTTAGCCATCTCCCCTGATGCCTCAAACTTGCTATGAACCTCGTCCATGAGCTTTTAGCTATACAATGGTAATGTGATAGTATAAACTAATTATTATCTTCATAGTTTTTGTAATAACTTAAGAGTTTACTTCTATGTATGTACTTAAAAAGCAGAGAAGTATAAAGTAAAATAAATGTAATATATTTTTAATGCGAGAAATTTGATTGAATGTAAATTAAATACAATGAAAAAATATATTTTGTTTGTTTGGGTAATATTAAAAAATGTTAAACACTTGTATGAAATGATGAGATAAATAGTGAGAGCAAAGGAGACAAGTGTAACAGAATCATAGTTGAGGCAAAGAGGTCGATGGAGACAATTGTGGCAACAACGAGGTCAAGAGAGACGCCAATGATGGATCAACAGTAGCAGAAGTGATTTCAATAGAGGCGAGAGAGATTAAGCAAAAATTAAGAACAATGTTAGTGATGTTGGTGTGATCGTGTATTTTATATTCACCTAACCTTGACAAGTTTAAAATTTACATAAAATTGACATTTGTTATATGCTTTGCTTTTGTGTTTAAGTCGGCTGCATTCAAGCCTTACAATTAGATGGGGATAGCAACATTATGATTAAATTATGAAATTTTTGTGTTATTATTCATAAAACTAGTGGATTAGGACCTCGCCTATGCACAGTTCACACATTGCACGTGTTGTTCAAATAATTCAATGATTAATTTCAAATTTATTTTCCAAAGAATTGAAATCAAAATCATTAATCAATTCATTATTAGTCCTACTTCACATTAAATTTTATCCAGCCATAAAAATATATTGTTTTGAATTTTTCTTAAGAAATTAAATTATCTAACTTTTGGGGTTTTTCAATTTGACAATTTTCTGGACTACTGAATACTTTAAGTTGTCGTACTCAACACTATTTTTTCCTTCAAGCATTGTCCATCAAGATAAATCTATTATTTACTCTATGTTGAACAATTAAAGTATATTGAGATTTCATAATATGATTTAGATTATCTAAATCATGCAAAAATCTCTAAATTCTTTATTCTTCAAAAGCATGCAATTTTATAATAGCAATATTCTGATCCTGTCAGAAAATTGAATGCAAATCATATTGTTCCACTAGTTTTTTTTTGGGTTAAAAGTGTTAGATCACAGTTTAGACTAACATACGTGTGGCCAAAATGTATATAAATGAGACATACATATTAGTATGACAACATTCAATTATATTTCATTCATAACCGATAATCCAGAGTACAAAGCATAAAAAAACATTACTAGCCCAAAGAGTTTAGAATTAGTTACTACAAATTTTTAAATACATCAAACATAGAACTATTGAACTCAAAGCAAAAGATACAGTAAAGGAAGGGAAAGCACAAAGATGAAATTTCAAAGATCACGTATCTAATGAATCTCCTCCTCTCGCTCCACTGACACAACCCTTCTATTCACTCTCACATACACACAAACTATGACTCACTCACTTCAAGACACTTATTTCACTTAAAAAATCCTATATAATACTAAATACACTCCACGATCAGCCAACATGTGCTCCCCCCATTTCAAGCTCCCAAAACTAGCGTGTAACAATCAAATCAATACAAAATATTATTTGGTCTGGTCATCATTGTGGTATTAAAGTGTAGTGTTGAGGTCTTGGTACAATGCTGCAACATTCATGTGATAGTGTAGTGGCACTGAGCTTTCTATCTTATATCCTTCTAGTTTGGTCAGGATTGGCACCATAACATAGCCGATGTAGCATTGCAACATTATTGATATGTGTTTTAGTGTTGGAAAGAGGTGCACTGATCATTCTATCTTCTATCCTTATAGTTTGGTCAGGATTGGCACCGTAACATAGCTGATGTAGCATTGCAACACTATTGATATGGTGTTTTAATGTTGAAAAGAGGTGTGCTAGAAAGAGGTGTTGAGGCACCACACTTTCTATTTTCTAGTTTCAATCTTCTTCTAGAATCAATAGTGCAGTGCTCGTACAATACTTTTGTCATATTCTTTCCAACTTGTTGTCATGCCAATTTTTTGGAACATGGCACAAAATTAAACATCACAAAAGCACAGAATAATATCAATTTTACACAGAAATACACATAATTTTTATGTATTTCGAACACTTAACTTATTTCTTCTCACTCTTGGGAAGTTTGTTTTCATTCTCATGAAATTTCTTCTCAACTTTATAAATTTTATTGGGCCTCATAAAGCCTCTAAATCTTGGTAGAACCTCCTAAATCCTAGTGCAATCCACCTCAAACTTGAAAAATATTAATCTAAGTTTAACAAATATAGAAGGATTTTAATATCCTCAGTTGAGAAGCTAATTAATAAGGGCCACCTCAAGGATTTCTATGCCAAATACATCGCCCCCATTGAAGAAAATCGTTGAAAAGGATCCACTAAGAAAAATAATGTGGTTTAAGTGTTTAGCGCCATGCACATGATTAGTGAGGGAGTTGATGTCTATGTCTCTCGCTAGCTCCATCTCGAACGCCTCACTTAATATGAGGTTAATTATTTAGGAAGTGTTTCCACTCCTTCATTGAAATTTATAAATAATGACATAGCTACATCCCAAAATATCTATGATTTGTAGCTATCATGCACCACTTCGTGGCAAAGATCGAAAGATATTTCTTTCTTTGCAGCTTTCCAAGCTTTATATCCTCAGTTCACTCCTTAATTTATTCGATTTTTCCCAAGCTTTATAGAAAGATATTTGCTCAGCACTGCTAGAATCAGTAAGAGCAGGGGGTTTCTCAGTCGTAAGTGATAAATCAAGATCCAGAACACCAAGGTGAAACTGGACTTGCTCACGCTATTCAAAGAAATTAAGCCCATTGAAAGTTTGAATAGATGTAGCTTGCGAATGAAGAGAAACAGGAGTAGTTACTGCAAATAAATAAAACATGCTCGTATATTAATGCTTCGAACATTAAACTTACATAGGTATTCATATAAAATCAGATTAAAATAATGATCATAATAATAATAGCGTATTGAAATCTCCTTTGGGTGATATAACAATACACGATAATAAACATAATTGATGCTTGACTTAAATTTAACATAATTGATAATTGCTAGTACTCAAGTTAGACATGTCTATTATCTTTGAATATATAAACATACCTTAACTTAGTATATAAATAGACTACAATTATATTCAATGATTATAAAACAAATGATCAACCTTTAGGCGATCTAAAAATATTTTATAATCAACGAATTTTAATTTAATTTTATTTTTTTT
>NW_018164444.1:75575503-75585937 GCF_001263595.1 Phalaenopsis equestris
TCTATTTATCCACCATCCATCAAGGGGGTTACTAACCAATAGGATTTATGATAATTTAATAAATTAATTGATTTTTATTAATAAAATCAATGACATAAGTTAGTAACATTTATTTATTTTAGGGGTTATAGAGTTACAAAAATAAATATCATAAGTTATCATAAATTATGACATAAGTTATGAGTTAAGAAAATAAATAACTTAAGTTATCAAAATAAATATCATAAGTTGTCATAATTTATGACATAAGTTATGAGTTATGAAAATTAATAACTTAAGTTATCAAAAATAAATCTCATAAGTTATTAAAATAAATGTGAGTCATAAATAAAAATATAACATCTTGCTCAAAAGTTGCCCTGAGATTTGTGTTTTGCCTCGAAATTCGTGTCGGATGATGAAAATTTATTGTTGGCGTATCAACACTAATGTGTGAAAAATGTAAATATAAAATTTTTGGTGTTAAATATATAAATGCATAAGACTTGTGTGGCATGAATGTAAATTTCCCAAAACGTGCATATAAACTTGGCCATCTTAAATTATTTCTTACATTTTTTTTTTCCAAAATGCATAAGACTTTGCCTATCTTTATTTTTTTGTAACGTGCAATATTTTTATTCATTTTGTAAGAATTTTTAATGCAACAAAAAATGTTAGAAATGCTTGCAGATAATTTATTTTATTTTAAATTTCTTTTTAACACATATAGAAATGCTTGCAGAAATGCTCCGCCTACCCGCCCTCTTCGAATGAAATTGTTTTTTAGTTTGCCGTCTAATATTCAACAGACGGCTGCGTTTTGCTAATCTGACCAAGTTAAATATATTTCAAAAGGTAAATTTTAGGTGTTAGATGTGTCAATACAGAGAATCTGGGTGGTATGTATGTAAATGGCCCAATTTGGATTTTAGGCTACTTTTAATTTATTAATTTTAAATAACTTTGGCTGGGGCTATAGATTTGAAAGCACCACCTACTGGAGTCTGTTTATTGAATTCTTCAGCTAAAGATTGTTTGAAGACAGATTAATTATATTAATCGATTTATGATTAATTATTGTGTTGATTTCACAAACAACTTCATAATTAATTATTGTGTTGAATACAGATTTAATTTTTTTTCTTTTGTAGAATTCGGTTAAGCGTTGCAAATTTTTGTTTTTCTTTTTTAGAGAATTTGAGGAAGTACGACGGTAGGGTGTTTCTCGGAGTTTTGATAGGGTTTCTCCTTCTCCATTATTCATCTTTCCTATCGAAACCCTAGTTGTATTTCCTCTACTTTTCTTCTTTTGAGTCTCCTCCGTTCGTTTGCCCTCTTTCATATCCCTAATTTTTCTATCTCCAATTGTCTTGCATGTATGATGAGTGTGGAGGGCATGTCTATTAGTACTTGTGCTTTCTCCGAATTGGCTTTTTGAATGTGCATCTTAATAGATTTAGTCAGCCAATCAATACATTTTAATGATGTGTTAGCCAAGAGTCATTCAGCCAAACAACACATTAATGACTTAAAAGAGACCTTCCAAATCCATAGAAAATATAACATAAGATTAAATCTATTAAAATGCACATTCAAAGCCTTAATTGGTTTCTCGGCTATCTGTTGAAAAGCATAATTAAAATGCAAATTCAAAGCCTCAATTGGTTTCTCAGCTATTCAAAATGAAAAGAAAACAAACTCCGCCCCTTTTGTGTCGACACCAGCTTGAACTGACGATTTTAGCGATCGAGAAACAGTTGTCGTCTGCGAGCAGATGACCTGCACCCACAGCTTCTTTCTAGCTGTCTTGGCAGCAGCAGCCTTCTTCCACTTCACCTCATGAGCATCGAAGGCCTCCCACAATTCATAGGTCATATCACCTAACACCTATGACTAAAAGACCTTATTCAAAATATCAGAATCAAAGTATTGGTGAACGAACGACTCATTCCCATCAATCATGTCCCGATATATTTTCAGGGATCACGGTAGGGACTTGAATTTCTTGGACAACTGGCAGGATAGAGATCCCCAAGTCTCTTATTCTCAAGGCCCACCAGCCAAAATCTGGAGCCCACCTAGAACAATGGATGACTATCTCATTTTACTTTGAATCTAAAGTAGACAAAAGGGCCGGTCAACCACGAGATGGCTAACCGTCGGTAAAAAATAACAAATGTTATTACGAAAATGATAGAATTTGACATGACTTGCGCATGGATTACACTGTAACCACTAGGAACCGCCCGCAACTCCCGACAAAAAAGTAACCTTAATTCACACTTGAAATGGTCCCACTAGAAGACTAGATCATTGTCAAAATTTTCGGTCATTCGATCAACACTCCTGACCGCTCACAAAACTACTGACTCATCATACGCACAAGACTACTTGAGCAGCTCCCCCTTGTGTCTCGACAGGGTGAATGCTTCTTCAATCAAGATGGAGTCAAAGAGCTCTTGAGAGTACTTTCGCGCATGAGAACTAAGACGAAGAAAACCAAAGGAAAAAAACCGACAGAGAAAATTGGAGGAAATAAAATACTTGCGTAAGATTTTCTACACTCTCGGCCCTATTTATAGAAAATGGAAGGAAGTCAAACCATAGCAAGGGAAACACCATTATTTGTCGTTCAAAACCATAGAAATGGAGTCATATGGAACAAACAAATTGAGATAGAAAATTTAAATTTTATTTCATAATAAGAACATTTACATCAACTGCTCGATAGCTACTTAAAAAAATATTTATAAGACCATCAATCATTGCTTCATCCTACACATAACATCACTGACATAACCACTTATTCAAAACTTTGCTCCTAACTTAAACCTATCTACTCTTATCTATTTTAGCTTGGATTCGGATGATCGAAGAAGCCTCCCAAATGGCTAGCAGCTCCATCTAATGAACTGCTACCTCATCACAAAGTGCAGCTTCTCGAGAACGAATGACAGCCACTTCTTCCTCCAGCCTCTCCAACTTGTTTACCCGCTCTATGAGTATGTGCAACTCTCGAGCTTGGCGAGTACCGGCTGCCTGAATGAACGAGTGAGTCTTCCTAGCGCAACCGGTGCCCAATCGAGCCAGATGATTCTGGTCTGCCGGCCTCCTCAACATGCCCTTGATCCACCGCAACCTCTGCAGCCATATCAACTCCAATCTCCGCTACAGGAGAGGCGAGTGATCGGGTCGGCTGCAAACTATTTCAGAAAACAAAACATCATCTATAGAATATACGTACAACCTCTATACCCATCATTTGATTCGGTGCCAGTTTGAACATGTAGAAGAGAATCGAATATACGTGCCGTATCTGTTCCTAAACATCTAAATTTTATATATTATTAACAAAATTTTAATTACAATCTGCACTGACAAGCCAATCTTTTGTTGATTTTTAAAAACGCGGCATTATCTTTTTCTTATAAAGCAGTTTTCATAATAATTGGCGGTGTGGGACAAAAGAATTTACCGGTTTATTGACATTTACATATATACCAATAAAATCCCATTTATTTACATAATCTTACCATTAAACCATGCTCGGAATTCAGGATGGTGGGGATGGGACATAAAATTTTATAGGAATTTATATACATACTGCCCAAATCTTATGTATTTACATATGTAACATATCTAACACCTAAAGTTGTATTTGTCTACAATTATACCACCAAAATGATAATTAAAATATAAAAACTAGCATTTTTAAATATAGTATAAATTTTAATATAAGAAAAATATAAATTTGTATTATTGTTGAATTATTTAATTATTCAAAAGATTCTCCAAGGAAACATGTGACGTACAAACAATGACAATACCAATTTTAATTCGATAAATTGAAGATTACTTGGGCATCATGATTTTTATAAATCATCCAATTAAACTTAAAAAAATATAATTCTTTTTTTAAGAGTATTTTAATTAGCATAATTTACATCATAGCACTCTAAACCTTCTTATTTATATATCTGGCATCCGAACTTTATTATTTTACATATATCACACCTGAAAACATGAGTCCATCTCCACAAATGTTTACATAAAATTATAACTTTGTTTTAGAAGCATTCCACATATCATCATCTATGACCAATTTTACTTGAAAGAATCGTCATCCATATTGAATAATTCTTTGTTTAAGAGAGCCCGTTGCCAAGCTTTAAGCTTCTAATGCGCGTAGCAGCTATCAATGTGGACCGCCGCATAGGCCAATCAAAAAACTTCAATTTAACAAAACAAAACTATTTCCTTAAAAGGTAAACATTTGGATTAAATATCTGCCCAAACTTTGGTCATGATAAAATTAAATTTATTTTTAAATAAACATAGACAATATCAACCGAGTGTCCAATTTTTTTTTTTGGGGGGGCATTTACATAAATACCATCTTATTCTTATGTATTTACATATCTAAGACCTAAGCTTTGATTTTTCTTGCATTCATACTATCCAAATCTGTCATATTACATTAACACCACCACTATTTTAACTTTCAAAAATTAAAATACATATTTTTATGAATAGGTAGGGTGGCATATATGATTTATGTAAAAATTAAAGTTTAGGCGACAGATATATAAATATATAAGAATTGAGAGGCATGCATGTAAATCTTCCTCTTCTTTTTCTATATAATCCGATAAAGCTGCCGCCTTTAGCACCTTCAAATACTCCTCCTTCTGTTTTCTCAGAGCCACCAGCAACACGCAAAACACTAATACAACATGCCGCCGACCATTCTCACCATTTCCTCACCTCCCATTATCTCCACCATCTTCTTCCTCCTCCTCCTCTACTCCCCCTCTTCCCTCGCCGCTGGCAACTGCTTCCCCGGCGACAAAAAAGCTCTCCTAACCATCAAATACGCCTTCAACAACCCTGAAATCCTCGCCAATTGGACCAACGAAACCGCCTGCTGCGATTGGACCGGCGTCCAATGCCTCGACTCCCGCATCATTTCCCTTCGCATCACCGGCTCCTCTTCCCTCTCCGGCTTCCTCCCCTACGCCATCGGTAACCTCCCCTTCCTCAAAACCCTTATTTTGTCTGATCTCCCAGGCCTCGAATACAGCATCCCCTACTCCATTTCTCATCTCACCCATCTCTCCACTCTCATCCTCTCCAACACCTCCCTTTCCGGCAAAATCCCTTCCACTCTCTCCCGCCTCGGTTCCCTCCAACTCCTCCGCCTTTCTCGTAACCGTCTCAGCGGAGAAATCCCTAAATCGTTCGGAAGCTTTGATGGGTCCTCTCCTCCACGGCTCGACTTATCAAACAACGATCTTTCTGGGGAAATTCCGGCGGAGCTGGGCAACATTGATTGGGGGTTTATTGATTTGTCGAACAATCGTCTCGAGGGAGATGCGTCGGTGTTATTCGGTGCGGGAAAGAATGTTACGATAATGAATTTATCTTCGAACAAATTTCGGTTTGATTTGAGCAAAGTTAGGTTTCCCGTTGGTTTGGGGGCTTTGTTCTTGAACCGCAATGAGATTTACGGTATAATACCGGCTCAGATAAACCGGTTGATTCATTTGATAGTGTTGAATTTGAGCGATAATCAACTGTGCGGGGCGATACCAGCTGGGCAGGTGACCAGAGAGTTCCCCAAGCAATCTTATTTGGGAAACAAGTGTCTTTGTGGGGCGCCGTTAGATCTATGCCCGTGAGGGGTTGAGGCATGAGCCGCTTAGGCTTGAAATGAGCGATTTGAGATTGTGGTTTGGGTGTGATAGTTTTAATGGTTTGTCTTTCATCAAGTTTGTGCATGTATTTTTTATTGCAAGTTTATTTCGGTTGTGACTCTATGAAGTTTTTTGTTCAAAAGTTATGAAAAATTTATTGTTTAAAAGATAACGCTCTAGAAGCAATTGTTCTGTTCGAAAAATTCAATTTTCAAAGTGTTATTTATGAATTAAACGTTTGAAATACTCCGGTGCTATATTATATTAAACAAACAAAAATACAAAAGTAAATTCAAAGTTAAATTGTAGAATCAAGAGTTGCAAGGGAAAATAAGAAGGTGAAAAAGATCAGATTTTACCATCCCATGCAAATGATCAATCTATTTTCCTATAAAATCAAAGAAAAAAAATAATTCCATCTAATTTTATTATAATGAGATTAATTCCTCATTATGAAACATCGCTCATATTCTAAGCTTCTCGTCAACATCCCATGAGAAAAAAAATAATGGGAGATTCTCAAAAAGAAAAACAAAAACAAAACGATAATGGCATGGGCACGCCGCTCATGAAAGTGTGGGCATCAGGGAATGCAGGACTGTTTCTACAGTAGCGCCTCTGAAAATTTCAACCTCGGTTTTAAACTACAATCGGCGAAATAGCAAAACAAACAAATCCTTAATATTCTTGAATAAGTTGAAATAAATGGCATTCACATTTGATGTACGTTTTCAACTCTTTATTCAAAACTATCAAACAAAGCTTCGGATCTATCTTAGAAAAATGACGAGAAGCTTCCTACATACATATTTTGAATTCAAAAGTGCCATGAAAATAAAAATGAAAGAACTATCCCTTGACCTCCCCTATTTATAGGCTGTCGCGCCTATGGAAAATTATATAAACGACCATGCAAGGAAAAAAAAAAAGACTTGGACGGCTTGATGTTCGACACTGCGTCTATTGGCGTAGCTAAAGATGTCACAGGGATATGTACCTTGTTGAATTTGATGCATTAACACTATTTGATTAAGGTGAGTTGTCGCCTTACCGAGTTAACGCGAGTTGCTGCCTTTCCTTAACTCCAATTAATAAACTTTAATTGGAGTTAAAAATCTTAAGTAAACTCCCTCACTCATATATTTTGAGAGGGCTGTGGCATCCAATTTTTAAGAGGCCTATATATATGTATATATAATAATAATAATAATAATAATAATAATAATAATAATAATAATAATAATAATAATAACAAATTAGTGTTTTTGTTTTCCCTTAATGAATCACTGTCCAATAACAAAAGATAGAGATTAGTTATTTCTCATATTCACGAACACACACAAACAAATTATGCCAGCAAGACGTTCGAGGAGACAAAAGAAATATTAAATAGTGGACTCACTGATAAGAAATCTGGGGAACCTAGGCACCCAACCAGATGAACCAAACTTAAAGCTAACTGTCATAAAGATGAGTATCAAGCACGAGCTGAGTGGCTCCCTCAGTCACAAGACAAATGATCACCCAAACCTAACATTTCGATGCAATCAACCAAAAAGAAGAGAATCTCAAGGAGATCTAACGATTCAAGAGAGAAGAAATATCAAAGAGTGGACCACCGATAAAAGATCTCGGTGACCTAAGCGCCCGATCAAATGAACCAAACTTAAAGATAGCTGTTATAAAGATGACTATGTGACACGAGCTAAGCGACTCCCCTAGTCACAAGACAAATGATCATCCAAACCTAACATTTCGATGCAATCAAGCAAAAAAGAAGAGGCAAATCCCTCAGATCTTATGACTACACTGAGGACGAATAGCTGCCTTCCCTAATGAACTTCTTGTCTAAGGGCAGTTTACCGTCAGATTACTACAATTCACCCTCTGCCCGACATCATAGCTTCGCTCTGTCAACAAGAGTTCTTCAACGAGAACTAAGGATCGACAACCATTATGCCAACCATTAACAAGAATTAGCCGATCAGTTATACCGGCGCTCGTCCAGTAGAAGATAAACAGACCGAAATACCCAAAATGTTCGTCCCCAATACTCTCAATTAAGGATTGTACGATCAAGTGGTTTAAGAAAGTTATGTGTTAAAAGACCAAAATGCTCATCCCCAAAAGTTATAAATAAACCCTCTCTCTTTACTAGAAAGCGGAAGAAGAGAAGAACAACGAGATTCTAGAGCCTTTTATAATAAGAATGCCTGATGAATAACCACAAGCCTTTATAGCTACCGACTATCGTCCATTGACCACTATTAACCATTGTTAGTCGCAAACGCCAGCCGCCATCGACCACCTGCGGTCGGTCAATCCCTAATTACAACCTTTGTAGTCAAAATACGGTTGTTGTGTCTAACACTTGTAATTGCCTTATATAAAGACAAGTGTATTTTTTGGTGAAAAACTGTAACCACCAATTACAGCCTTTGTAACCAATTACTACTATTATAACTTCCAACTACGACTTTTGTGACCAACTGCTGCTATTGCAACCATCGACTATAGTCTTTATAACCATTTATTATCTTTCTAGCAACCATTTACAACTTCTATGACCAATAACTATTATTACAACTTTCAACTCTGGTCTCCAACCAATTGCCATTCTTGCAACCATCAACTACTGCCTTTATGGCCAACAAATATATTTGTAGCAACCAATTATGACTTTTGTGACCAACTAGTCTTGTTATAGCTTCTAATTACAGCTTATGTGGCCAACTAACACTATTGCAACCACCGACCACAATATTTGTGACCAACTACTGTCTTTGTAGCAACCAACTATGACCTTTTTGAATGATTACCACTATTAAATGTTTCAGCTATTATTTCTGGAGCCAAATGCCACTATGCATTTGCCGACTACAACCTTTATTGCAACTAACTACAATATTTGTGACCAACTATAGTCATTATAGCCAAGAATCACATTTTTGTTGCCCAATTATCACTATTATAGCCAAACTACTATTGTGTATCTGTGATTATCATCTTTACAATTCATATTTTTCAGCATGTTCTCCACTTGCTATTTTTCTTTTATCTATATGTATTAGATCTTCATACAATATTAAGACATTAAAATATTACTCTACCGCCTATAATATTAAATAAATAAATAAATAATTGGGAGGCAAGCAGCTCCCCAATCACCCCGTAATTCTACCGCTAAGTGTAATGTGCATAGACTTCTACCGAATCTGCTATAAATCTCAAACCACATTGTTATCATTATCGTTATGATGGAACCTGGATATCTGCAACCAGAATGCATTTATTTTGCAGTTATTTGGATTGAATTAAAAACTAATTTGATAGCCCAAAGTGTCTGTCCACTTTTGCCCTTTGGGTAGCGTCTCTCTGCATGTTTTATATTCTAACTTCTTTATGGCTGGTTCTATCGCTTCTTGCTTGTGATACGCCTAAAACCTGCTAACTGTTTCTTCTTACTCTTTTGATTTTCTTTAGTCGTAGGATCTATTATAAATCTTTTTCTCACTAGAAAATTTTCTTTTTTTTTAATGCCCTGATCTAATTTTAAGGTTAGTTTAATTTTTTTAGTTATTGAAAATTAGGGGTTATTTGGATGATTTTTCTTAGATATTATTTTTTAAAAAAATGCTTTTAAGAAAATTAGAATAGGAACTAATAGTTAGAAAGCAAAAACAGATTTTTTTTTATTAAGTCAATATAAGCCATAGTAGATATTTGGCACATTTTCCTATGTTGTGACTTGTAAGATAGCTTTATTTACTTGGAAATAATATTTTTTATTTTATTAAAACCATGTGTTTTGCATGTCCACTTCTAATACAGAATGTCAGATGAAAATGCCTTATATTTTGAGCTTAAATTATTTCAGTATGTTATACTTGGCACTTCTTCCTGTTATTGTAAGTTTCTTTTTTTCTGGGAAATAATATCTTTTTATAGTGTAAAAAATACTTTGCTTTATATGTTGATTTTCTGTCTGTACTTAAAATTAGCTGAAAATGTCTTACCTTTTGAAGCCCCTCCCTCATTTTTCTACTTCAACTAAAAATAAAAAAAAGAGTTTTAAGAGTTTGATTTGCCACAAAAATAAATAGTGTAGTACATTCCTTTTTATTAGAGTTTCAAAAATCTGGGTGGGTTTTTGGTCAGATGAATTCAAAATAGTGTAAAATTAAAATATATTTTAAATCAATTCTCTAATTCATTTGCAATATTTAAAATTTGTTGGATTTGGAAAAATTTCAAGTATAATATTTTTCGTGAAATGTTGCTAAGTGCAAGTGGCAGCCGACAGTGACACCCACAAACCACCGCCGTCGGCTACCACCGCCCCTCTACCATATATTTTACCCTAAACCCTAATATTATTACTAATTCTCATTAATTTGCATCATTCAGCTAGGTGGAGGGAAAGATTAAAGAGATGGTTGATAAAATGATCAGAGATTGATAGTTATGAAGACATTTTTTTTCTGCATCCATTTACTTCATGTATTTCACACACACTTATTTCAAGCAACAATTGGAGTTGGAGATCTTCACAATAGAAAATCCTTGATGTTATAAGAGTCAGTTGTCACCTCCCAAAAGAGCCCTTAAGAGAGGTGGGCAGCCCAGGACTTAAATACTGTTTTTCAGCCCTACACCTAGACGCTGTGGGACTTTTTGTCCGTGACATTCTCCTCCACCCAATCACGTGACGCCCTCGTCACGAATCGGCTTCACCGAGGGTCCCATTGGAGGGTCCCAT
>NW_018164444.1:75585947-75590828 GCF_001263595.1 Phalaenopsis equestris
GAGAGTCCACACACCTAACAGACAGTAATCTGCTCTGATACCAATTGTCACCTCCCAAAAGAGCCCTTAAGAGAGGTGGGCAGCCCATGACTTAAACACTGTTTTTCAGCCCTACACCTAGCTGCTGTGGGACCTTTTGTCCGTGACACAGTGCTTAGGATAAACTGTGCTCTCCTCTATCTTCAACGAGCATAATTGATGGATAAAGTGTGCTTAGGATAGGCGGGGAAATAAAAAAGAGAGTAAAATACTAGTGAGATAAAAAAATGGAAAAATAATTATATTTGGAAAAAAAATATTTATTTTGTATCACATTTCAAATGTGCATTTGCGACAGCGGTGCAATGAAGAACATCACCAAACCATGCAAATCTTTTTTCTCATGTTGTTCTACTGTAATCTCCAACAATTTATTTCACATTCTCATATTCTCATATTCATCATTGCTCTTGAAAGCCCAATTTTTTTACCAACAAAAGCACAAATTTCACATTCAGATCCAAAGCCATCAATGATTCAAATATAACAACAAATCTTATTAGAAAATTATTCATTCCTCATCTGGGTAAATAGAGAAAGCTCTGAGTTCCATGCCTAGAAACAAAAGCAACAAAGGTATTGAAGCTCAAAGTGAGGAGAAGATGGGATAACCTGGGAGAGTGACACCTGCATCAACTATGAAGATGTTGCCTGACACATACTCCGAGGAGTCATGGATTAGATATCGCACAAGCATGGTTAGGGCAGGATCGACTGTTCCGTAGGTTTTCAATGGTACCGTCTTCTTCATTACTCTCTCGAGCCAGTTTTTCTGCATGAGTCCTGCAGTTATCTCAGATTTAAACAGCCCAGGAGATATGGAATTCACTCTTATACCATATGCACCCAGCTCCAAGGCCATCACCTGCCATTAGGAGATAGAGCAATCTTTTTAATCAGTAAATCGCATTACAGCATATTGACAGCACTAGGACTTGAATTTGAATGCTGAGCATAATTTACATACCTAGCACACAATTTTATGTATTTACATAACTCACACCTAAGCCATAAGCACTTTTATGCTTTAAATCTATACATGAAAATGTATATTTCACTTTGAAAAAGTGGTAATAGTGCTATTTTTTTATGTGACTATAAAAATTTGAGTGCTATGTGTGTAAATGCCCCTGATAATAGAAATAACAATAATAATAATAGTGAGGGAAAGAAGAAACACTTGAAATTTAGAATAATGCGGAATACTTGATTTATTGATGCAAGGAGGGGTATAAATATCCATTACAGGACTTACTAGTAAGGAAAACAATAAAAACCGAATACAGTAGAAAATGAAATGAATAATAACAAAATATAATAACAAAATATAAAAGAAATATAAAAGACAGCTAATCTCTCTAATTAAAGAGAGAAATAAATAGAGATTCTCAAGATCCCTCATACATTTTATAACCCACTAAATATGGAGTTATAACAAATATGACATATAATCATTAGTATTTTCGAGATCTTTCAACAGAAACTATATTTGCTTTAATATTAAACTTTCGGAAAACTTTTTTTTTTTTGGTCAACAAGCAGATACAAATAACTTCTTTGAGCTCAAAACAAATTAGAAAAAAATGAAAACTGATGCCAAATCAGTGCTACGAGCTAACGTGTTGAGTTTAGCATGAAAGCAAAATAACAATAGTCATGCATGATGAGAGCGCTCATCTTGTATATAGCAAACTTTTCTTTTAAATGATGATCTCATTTTTGCTTATTTTCTATGTGAAAATTAACTATATCTGAGGAGATTATTGGAGTTTGAAATTAAAGTTGTTCTCTAACTACATCCACAGAAATGATGGATTAAACAAATTGCACCATTTTTTGTGTGGTCTTCCCTAACTTCAGCAACTGAATGAGACCTTACGACAGTATAAGACAATTATAGTCAAAACCAAGTTCACCAGGCTATGACCTTCTAAGACATTTTACAATATATATTTTGTCTAAACAAAGGCACAAAACAATTTTTAAACTCACACACAGAAAAGTCATTTGATGATATTTATTTAGCTCTGAATTACCTTGGTAATTGCATTAAGACCGGTTTTTGAAGCAGCATAACCCAAGCCTCCAGGCAATTGTCCGCGTTCAGTTCCAGCAATGGACGACACGTTGATCACAGATCCCCTAATTTTAGCATCTCGCATGAATTTGCAGACATATTTAGAAACTAGCCATGAGCCAGTTAAATTAGTCGAAAGATTGTTATGCCATTCATCTTCAGTCCAATCTAGCGGAGAATTGACACTACCTGAGACGAGGAAAGCATGGTATTTATTAATCAGCACACAAAAAATACAAAGCAATGTTTTACTTAAAAGTGTGTGTGGGTGCCATCAAGCTTATAGTTATAACAAAACTTGATAATTATTGTCAATTGTCTAAAGTCAAATCCCGACTACATCCAATTTGTTGGAATGAGCCGAATCACTTAATACCCCTTTTAATTACATATTTTACCCCAGCAACTCTCAAAACTCCCTGTGAATACTAAGGATCAATTTGAGACTAACTTTTTATTTGCGTTGTGCTTCAGGCCACAAGAACAATATTATGTGGTGGAAAGTGTTTTTTGTAACCAGATCTGTTAAAGCATGTCTGCTACAAGAAAGTTGTTGTTTGGCCTAATGAAAATATTATGGATTTATAATTCTCATTGTAGCTTTTTAAAAGTTGTTTTCTCACCGCAACGTCACAATCAAATTTACAAGATGGTGCCGCTTTCCCAAACACTCCAAAGGTTTGCTTGAGGTGCTTGTAGCTTTTTATGAAGATGATTGTAAAGCTACAATGAGAATGCTCCTATGGGTAATATAATTTTTTTCAAAAATGTTGGATATTTGTTTTCTTACAGCTCCCATATTTTAGCAATTGTGGATGTAAAACAGATTCTCATCACAGAAATTTTACAGAAAATAATAATGAAATGAAAATATGTGGGCAGTTTGGAAAAAAAAAACAGGGAAAAAGCTGCCCCAAGTTTGATGGCTATTCTGATGATAGCCATGGCTTTTAGTAATTACGAGTTACATTTTGTTATATCTAATGGGTTTAGTTCCTACAAAATTCTTTAACATTTGAAATCTATCCATCATTTTAAGGTTTGTTCAAAGGTAAAATTAGTTGTAGAGCTATTGTAAGTAAAATAGAATTTTTTAAAATCACCGAGTATTATAAATTTTTTTCTTTTTCAAAAGAACCGGTGTAATTTTCTTATAACTACCACACTTCAGTAAATTAGGTTGTAAAAAGAAGCTTTACACCACAAGATTTCGAGAAAAGAGTAAGAAATCAACACAATTATGATAGCAGTCTGAAAAAGAACACAGTGATAAAGCTGCCCCAAACCAAACCTTAATGAAAAAATCAAGCTTTGTTTAGGTTGACAAAATTGCGGCAGTAAAATAAAACCCCAATAACTTGAGTAGATTATGAATATGCAAATTTTTAATGAGTCTTTTAAATTCTTTTCTTCATTTCATTTTCACTGGGATTCCTAGAATCCAAACAAAGCCTAAAATCTTCTAGCTCTAAAAATCAGCTTCCTCAGAAAAGATGAAAAATTGCTGTTAGCGCTGGAGACCTTTCACGCCCGCCTCCCTCTCTCCCGATCGCGAACGACGCGCCTGCTCCCGCTCTCCGCCTCCCGTCTCCCGCGCACGCGAATAGTCGCGCCTCCTCTGTTTTGCGCGTAAAGTTTCGCGTCCCTTCGCCAGAAACCGCTTCCGCCTCCCCTTTATTTCGTGAATCGGTGCCATATCTCTTGCTTCCTCTCTGTTTCGCGAAGCATCGCCCGCTTTGAGATAGAAGGAATAAGAAGATACGCACGGCATTTGGCTCCCTTGGTTTTTCGGTGTGTCTAAGGCTTACGGGAAAGCTTTTCTTAAGAGGTGGACGACTTTGGTGTTTGTTCTGTTCGCAGTTTTCGGTGAGGCCAGAAGATCAAACTTAGTTCTTCTTCTTCTTCTTGGGCTACTCTCCGGTAGAGCGAGAAAGAGGAAGAGATAATCTTGTAAGTGTCGAGACTATCGACTACGGTGTAATTTCCTTAATTAGTAAAATCCTCTGCCACTTCGTGGATGTAGGCAATTTGCCGAACTACGTAAATCCGTGTGTTATTTTTTGGTGTGAATTTCTCGTGTTATTTTTTTGCTTCGTCGTTGATCGATTTAAATTTCACATATACAACACAACAACTGATATCAGAGCCAATGGCTACAGACGAAGTGAAGATTTCAGGAATCGAGAAATTTGATGGCACAGATTTTGGTTATTGGAAAATGCAGATAGAGGACTACCTCTATGGGAAAAAACTTCATCTTCCGTTATTGGGGAAAAGACCTGAAAGAATGGATGAGACTGAATGGAATCTGTTGGATCGACAGGTTCTGGGGGTTATTCGACTGACCCTATCGAGGTCCGTTGCACACAACGTCGTCAAAGAGAGGACGACTGCAGATCTTATGACAGCCTTGTCAGGTATGTATGAAAAGCCATCGACGAATAACAAGGTATATCTGATGAAGAAGTTATTCAATTTGAAGATGGCGGAATGTACGTCTGTTGTACAACACCTGAATAATTTCAATACCATCACAAATCAATTATAGTCTGTGGAAATTGAATTTGATGATGAGATACGCGCACTGATCTTGTTGGCTTCATTGCCAAATAGCTGGGAAGCTATGAGGATGGCTGTCAGTAATTCTGCAGGTAAATCTAAATTGAAATTTGAAGATATTCGTGATTTGATTTTGGCTGAGGAGGTGCGCAGAAAAGATTCTGGCGAAATCTCAGGTTCGAGTTCGGCACTAAATGTTGATTCCA
>NW_018164444.1:75590838-75591312 GCF_001263595.1 Phalaenopsis equestris
GGGAGATCACTTGACGGGAAGATCAAAATCAAAGAATCAAAATCAAAGAATAGAAGTAGGAGCAAGTCAAGGCCTGATAAACAAGTAACTTGTTGGAATTGTGGCAAAACTGGCCACATAAGGAGGAACAACAGAAATCTTCAGAAGAAGGAGATTGACAGTGCGAATTTGGTAACTGAAGAATCACATGATGCACTACTGCTGACAGTTCATAGTCATGTTGATGACTGGATACTGGACTTAGGAGCTTCGTTCCATACAACTTTCCATCGGGAATTGATGCGGAATTATGTTGCATGTGACTTTGGAAAAATATATCTGGCAGATGGAGAAGCTCTGAATGTGGTAGGAATGGGGGATATTGACATTGTACTTCCAAATAAAAACAAGTGGACTCTGCAAAAGGTCAGACACATTCCTGAACTGAAGAAGAACCTCATTTCTGTTGGGCAGCTTGATGAATGTGGACATTCA
>NW_018164444.1:75591665-75636997 GCF_001263595.1 Phalaenopsis equestris
ATGAAGGAACTTCAGTCCAGAGGCAAGCTACCAGAACTGAAGTCAGTTGATTTCAGCATGTGCGAGAGTTGCATTATGGGGAAGCAGAGGAAGACCAGTTTCTTGAAAGGTAGCAGAAAAATGTCTGAGGTCTGATAATGGTGGTGAGTACATTGATGGTGGGTTCAATGAGTACTGTGCAGCTCAGGGAATCAGAATGGAGAACACTTCAGGAACACCACAGCAAAATGTTGTTGCAGAGCGCATGAACAAGACCATTAATGAGCGAGCTAGAAACATGAGATTGCACGCCGGACTACCACCTACTTTCTGGGCAGAAGCGGTTAATACTGCAGTTTATTTGATCAATAGGGGGTCATCTGTTCCATTAAACTGTGAATTACCTGAAGAAGTCTGGAGTGGGAAAGAGGTAAAATTTTCTCACCTTAAAATTTTTGGTTGTTGTTCTTATATTCTCATTAATCCTGATGCTCGAAATAAGCTTGAGGCTAAGTCAAGGAAGTGTTATTTCATTGGCTATGGAGATGAGGCATTTGGATATCGTTTCTGGGATGATCAGAGTCGGAAGATCATAAGGAGCAGGAACGTGGTTTTCAATGAGAATGTTATGTACAAGGACAAGTCCAGTACAGTTTCTGAAACAACACTGAAGGAATCTGAGTTGGTAAAGTTTGATGATTTACCAGAGGTCACAGTGCATGACAGAGATGCAGGTGACGAGGAGAGTGAATCCAGGGCATCCACTCCTATTGTTCCACAGTCAGTTTCAGAGCAGTCTACCCCTACAGTTGCAGTTCGCAGGTCAGAAAGGGTCAGACGTTCTCCACAACGTTATTCTCCGACTTTGAACTACATTTTGCTGACAGATGGTGGAGAACCTCAGAGTTATGAAGAAATCTTGCAAGATGAAAATTCGATCAAGTGGGAGCTAGCCATGAATAAGGAGATGAATTCTCTGCTTGAAAATCAGACTTGGGAGTTAGCAGATCTTCCAATTGGGAAGAAGGCATTACATAACAAGTGGGCGTACCGGGTGAAAACTGAGCATAATGGCAGTAAGAGGTACAAGACTAGACTTGTTGTAAAAGGTTTTCAACAGAAGCACAGTATTGATTATTCCGAGATTTTCTCTCCTGTGGTGAAGCTTACAACCATTAGAATGGTATTGTCTATAGTGGCTACTGAAGATCTCTTCCTTGAGCAGCTAGATGTGAAGACAGCTTTTCTTCATGGGGATCTTGAAGAAGACATTTACATGCACCAACCTGAAGGGTTCGTGGTACAAGGAAAGGAAGAGTCAGTTTGTAGATTGAAGAAGAGCTTGTATGGCCTGAAGCAAACTCCTAGACAGTGGAACAAGAAATTTGATAATTTCATGCACAGTGCATGGTACAACAGATGTCAGGCAGATCACTGTTGCTATGTCAGTTATTTCGACAATTTTTATATCATCCTACTGCTGTATGTGGATGATATGCTTATTGCAGGTGCTAGTATTGAGGAGATCAATAATCTGAAGGAGCAGAAGCAGATGTCAGAGCACTTTGCCACTTTGCAATGAAGAATTTGAGAGCTGCAAAACAAATCATTGGTATGAGAATTGTCAGAGATAGAGTCAAAGACATGTTGAGACTCTCAGGCTGAGTATGTAAAAAGGGTACTTAACAGGTTTTATATGGATAAGGCTAAACCAATTGACACACCCTTGGGAAGTCACTGGAAACTCAACAAGAATCAGTCACCCAAGTCAGAGGAGGAACGATATTACATGAGTAAGGTTCCTTATGCTTCAGCTATTGGTTCACTTATGTATGCTATGGTTTGCACCATACCTGATATTGCCCATGCAGTGGAAGTCGTTAGCAGATACATGAGTAATCCTGGAAAGGAACATTGGGAAGCAGTGAAGTGGATCTTGAGGTACCTAAGAGGCTCTGCAGAAACTTGCTTGTGTTTCTCAGGAAAGAGTTCAGAGGTACGGGGCTATGTTGATGCTGATCTAGCTGGAGACATTGATACTAGAAGAAGTACTACAGGCTATATTTACACTATTGGTAGCACTGCAGTTGCACTACAGTGTCATGGGGCTCTAATCTGCAGAAGACAGTTTCATTGTCTACTATAGAAGCTGAGTACATAGCAATATCAGAGGCTGCAAAGGAGATGATATGACTACAGGGCTTCTTGAAAGAATTAGGCAAGAAGGATCAGATGGGCGTACTCTGCAGTGACAGTCAGAGCGCTATATTCCTTGCCAGGAATCCAACATTTCAGTCCAGGACAAAGCATATTCAGATCAGATATCACTTCATACGATCATTGTTGGATGACGGACAGTTGATGCTTGAGAAAATTTGTGGAAGTCAGAACCCTGCTGATATGTTGACAAAGGGTGTTACTCTGGAGAAATTGAAGTTGTGCGCAGCTTCAGTTGGTCTTCTAACTTGAAGACATGGGTTTTGAGTTGCAGAGGTGAAGGATTCAAAGTAGAGGATTCAAAGTGAAGGATTCATGTTGAAGAAAGGGGCGACGCCGTCAGTGGAGGATATCAGTTTGAGGAAGGAGATGTTGTAGCATGTGTTCGGTCTCCAAGTGGGAGATTGTTAGCGCTGGAAACCTTTCACGCCTGCCTCCCTCTCTCCCGACGACCCACGCGCCTGCTCCCGCTCTCCGCCTCCCGTCTCCCGCGCACGCGAATAGTCGCGCCTCCTCTTTTTCGCGCGTGAAGTTTCGTGTCCCTTCGCCAGAAACCGCTCCCGCCTCCCCTTTATTTCGCGAATCGGTGCCATATCTCCTGCTTCCTCTCTGTTTCGCGAAGCATCGCTTGCTTTGAGACAGAAGGAATAAGAAAATACGCACGACATTTGGCTCCCTTGGTTTTTCGGTGTGTTTAAGGCTTACGGGAAAGCTTTTCTTAAGAGGTGGAAGACTTTGGTGTTTGTTCTGTTTGCAGTTTTCGGTGAGGCCAGAAGATCAAACTTGGTTCTTCTTCTTCCTCTTGGGCTACTCTTCGGTAGAGAGAGAGAGAGGAAGAGATAAAGTTGTCTCTTGTAAGTGTCGAGACTATCGACTACGGTGTAATTTCCTCACTTAGTAAAATTCTCTGCAATTCCGTGGATGTAGGCAATTTGCCGAACCATGTAAATCTGTGTTATTTTCTGATGTGAATTTCTCGTGCTATTTTTTTGCTTCATCGTCGATCGATTTAAATTTCACATATACAACACAACAATTGCCACTACCTAACAGTGAACAAAACTAAAAAATAAAAAATAAAAAAAAAGACGTTGCATAAAAGGAGAATATAATCCACCTTCGTAACTAGAAAAAAAGTAAGAACACATACTTTCCAGAAAACACATAATAGAATCAAAGGATCTTCCTGATTGGGTGTTAGAATTTAGAGAAGAATAAAATTTTTTTTTTAAAAAAAACCATTGGTAGCTGAAAATAAGAACTATCAAAAAGTCAAATTTTCTCCATAATGAGTATTTTTATTAAAATAAAGAGAGAGAAATGAATTCACATAAAAAGACTTTTTGTATTATTCATATTACCCTTCATTTAATTAAGGGGATTTTTACTGGTAAAAGTTGTTAGTTTTATAAATATATAAATTGTGACAGTTAAGTATCTAATTCCCCCCAAATTTTCTTCTTCCTCTCCTCCCAAATCTCGACTTTCCCACCTCAACTCCAAACCACATAATCAACTTCCCATCTCCTATTTAAATTCCTCCACTCACCAATGCTGCCTCCCATAGACGAACAAATTTCTGCCTTCATAAACCCTAAACCAATACACAATCATTCATGACCTAAAAGACCATTCAAACACACCTCTAATCCCAACATGACCTAAGAAATCATTCAACATACCTCTAATCCCAGCGTTATTCAGCAGCACATCAATCCTTCCGAACGCCTCCCACGCCTTCCTTACTTCTACCTCAATCTCCATCCCCTTTCCGTTCACATCCAGCTGGACGGCCACCGCTCTGATCCACGAAGGGGAAGCCGAGGCCGATGACCCCCATCCGTTGATTTCATCGCAGAGAGATTTGAGGCGATCGACTCTTCGTGCGGCGGCAACAACGAGGCAGCCGGCCTTCGCGAGATCAAGGCAAAGCTCACGGCCAATGCCGGCGGAAGCGCCGGTGATAAGAACAACTTTGCCTTCGAGGTTTAGCCATGGCTTGCTGGAATCAGAAGAGCGAGAGATTGACTCAAGCGCCATGTGTTGATTGAGGCAGTGGCAAATTAATTTCTTTAGCTAGGATTCCTGTTCAAGTTTGCCTCTTTCGAGCTCCCGTGTTGGAAGTTATTTATAGATAGTTTATTTGTTTCTTGTTTTCTATTTTTCTATTTTTTTATTTTTTATTTTTTATTTTTTATTTTTTGGAGGAGTCGGCCTTCTAATGTGGTCATGTCCATTCATATGTATTTTCATAGTATGTAAAATTTTCTCCAATAAAAAAGCAAATTCGACACTATATTTGTGGATTGATTTCAATTTCATTAAACTTTAAATAATTATTCATACTGAATTTATCTAAATAAATAAAAAGAATTATTTAAATGAACTACTAATAAATTAAATTTGATAATTAAATACTTGGGACTGATTGAGGGCTTGTTTGGGGGTGTTGTATCAGCTGATTATAGGTCCCAAAATGCATAATGGTGCATTTGGGAAACTGTTTTTTGGGTGCTTTTATGCTAAACAAATTTGAAATGGCGAAAGCCAAAACAGGTGGGGGAGGCTGCCTTCTACAATTTTAGCCCAGTTTTGAGTTCAAAATTACATCGTTATCCCTCTACACTTCCCTAATCCTTCGCTATATCCTCACAAATACCCCTCTTCGTCTTCTCTCTCTATTCTTTCACGTTGCGGCTTTAGGGTAAAATCCCAAGCTCCTTCCCTCCATTCATTCTCAATATAATCGCCTCGCCTCCCCTCTCTATATGTAGAATTCTTCTTCTTCTCTTTTGTTCTCTTTGATAGTAATTTGATGATTTGGGTTTTATTTTCTTTTCCCTTTGTGCTTCTCAAATTATTTGTTGGTGGTTTGGTGTTTGAGGTGATGCCGATAGATTTTCAGTTTTGCTCTCTATTGTTGGTGATTCTGAGCAATTCAAGCACCCCACAGGGACGATTAGGAAGCATTTCGATATATGGGTTAACTCTTTCGTAAAATTGTCAACCAACATTATGCAACCCATATATCCTACTTTTGGATAAATACCAAGAGAAATTCTTAGAGATACTAGATACATGTCATTCTTCAAAGTATCAATATTCAACTTATTTTAGCATTAACATTTTTAAATAAAAAAAATAATGATCTAACGAATTTTTAAAATAAGATTGTATCAGAGCAATTGACGGCACACACATTGATGCATATATTAGTAATCATGAGAAGATTGTATATATTAGACGGTGTGAAGCTGCGACATATAATACTTAATAGCTCTTGATTTCAATATGTGTTTTAAGTACATGATGGTTGGATGAGAAAAGAGTGCTCCTTATAGCAGAATACTTAAATTTGCAACATGTCGACGCGAATACAAATTTCTAATGCGGTCACTAGGTTAATACTTTCATGACTGTGCATGAAGCATTTGATTTGAGAATCTATAGTAATAATGGTATTGTTAGAAAAATATTACCTCGTCGATTAGGGATATCCATTATAACGATATTTCTTAAAGTCATTCCTCAACACGAGATATCACCTTCCTGATTTTGAACGAAATAGCCAAGTGATTAAGCAGAGGAATGAATTTTTTTAATAAAAGATGCTTGTTATTACTGAAAGTTATCGAGAGAACATTCAATGTATGGAAGAAGAAGCCTACACTCTGAAATATGTTGACGTATTTCCTTAAAAAAAAATGCCAAAATAGTTGTTTCAACAAAAACACTATATAATTTTATATGAAGACATACATCTCAGGACGATATTGATTTCTGGGTTTTAAATGAAGATCCAATATGTATGCTTGAGAAAGAATTTGAACATCGGGTTGGACATTCATTGCTCGATGAAGACTTTAGTAAGAATGAATATTCGTAGGAGAAGTGTTCATGAAATGATTCAGATAGGAGAAGAAATTACAAATATTTTCGTGAACTCATCAACTATATATATGCAGCATTTTGTAATGCCTTCTTTTAGATATTTCCTATTTTAGGAGTATTGTGGATTTTTAAATGTCTAATTTTTATATTTACGTAGCATTTTATATTGAGGATTTTTTTTATGTGTACTTTATGTATATATTTTTTTATTATAAAATAAAAAATTATTTTATTATTCTATTGAATATTGAGTCTATTTTATTAATTAAAGTCGCAATGTATTACAATCATAGGAAAAATGAGTATAGGATCATCAGTTATCTTGAGAGCTCCTATTGCCACTTTAATACAGTATTTTAAGTACCAATCAAGAAGATAAGATAGCTATAACAGAAGATTTTATTGTTGTCCTGATAACATGACACCTCAAGATTATAGGTGTTTTTGTTTGGTTGATGTTATTTATGAGATCACTCCAGACAATGATCAAGTGAGCAGAGATGTTGCTATGAAGAAAAAAATAATGTTGAAAACTTGATCGTCAGGACATAAAGACGAACACCATTATATCCTTGTTTGTTACTTTAGTGGTTCTTATTATTGTGAATATATGCATGTAATGACTAATAACATTTTATGTATTGGAGAACTATGGACTCCTCGAGCATTTTTTGTATTACTAGATGCTTGGACCTGTGTATGTTATTTGCTATAATTATTTTGAAAATTGTAGTTATTCAAAAAAATTATATATGTGAAGGCAACAGTTTTTTGTATTTAAAACAAATGCAACACAACAAATTATCTAAACATAATTTTGTTTTTCCAATAACACTTTTTTTACAGCACCTGAGAAGTTGTTTCTCCAAAAAAACAGCTTCACAGTTGTTTCTTGGAAAAACAACAATTGCCCCAAACACATCCTAAATTAGATAATAACTGAAGTGCTTAAATATATACTATATTGATTGAAATCAAAATAAAATTTATAATATGCCACATTGCACTGTACACCTACCCCAAGAAAATAATAAAACATAAAATCTTTTTATTAACTATATAACATAAATAAATGCTAATAGGTATTAAATCAATATGTAAATTCATAGAAAAATCAATTAATAAAGAAAAGCTAAAAAATGCTAATCATAATAACCAAAAGTATGACACTAATAATTATTCATCAGAAGACTTTTAGATTAACAAATTATTCAAATTTATAAACAAATTAATTATATTAGACTAAAGAGTCAATATAAAATTACATAATTAAGATAATTTTGCATTTTTTTTTTATACTTTCAACAAGTAGTATTTCTTAATTACTTGAAAGTGCAAAAACATTTTTTTTAGAAATTTTTTTTGATTTATGATTCTAAAGCTCGAGCGGTTTCACTTCTGAATGTGAACGCACATGATTTAAAAAAGAAAATTGTACTTTTCAGCCATTCGGTGGTAGGTTTGCAATGTACACAGCCTGCATTGATCATTAATCAACAGCTCTTACCAAGCATACAAATCTTATACCGAATTAATACCTAATTATGTACTTCTTTAGATTTTCGGCATTTCTAATATCCCAATAACATGGTGTGTTTCTCTTTTATTTATGAAATAATATATATTCTACAACACAAATATAAATTTGTGTGTGTGTATTGTTGAATCTGAATCTTACACTTAAGGAATAGAGCATAAAATAGGAAAGAGAGATAATGAAAAAGAGAAAGAGAAAGAACGTGTGTGTCTGCGCACATAAATGAATAGTAGAATAGGCTTTTTATTAACTCTTAGTGAAGAAATGAACATCCTTTTTATAGGAGAGATGATACAAAAGTGAAAAATTACATGCTTCTACTTTAATTGTGGTGTTACATGGCATTTTACATATTTACATAAAAGAGTTCATGATTCGGCTACCTTATTACTGGGTCGGCTGGGATCAACTGACCTTGGTTCAACAGGGCTCGTCTGAAATGCCGAGTTAGGGCTAATGGTCGACTCTTGTTGATCTTTGATCATTCGGAGTTGGCTCGGTGGGATTGAGTCTACCGGTCGGTTGGTTTGATTCGGTTGTCGACTAGCGACCCCTAGATGAGATGTTTTTTATCGTCAGGATGGACTGCCATGCAGAGAATGAATCACTGTAATCCAACAGGTAGCTCAACCCTTTGGCAAAAAAATCCTTCGGGGTCTTCGTGGAGTATATCATGGTAAAACCCTTGACCTTCTGATGAATATCTTGGAATCTCTTATGAGGCTAGTGACAATGTTGTGGAGAGATTTGGGCTAAGACCTTCTCTCTGCTTTATGTATCTTGGTTTTTGGTCTGTAGGTCATCATTGTTGTACTTTCCTGTTTCTTATTCTGTTGGTTTTTCTCGAGATTCATGTCGACACATTTATGTGCTCTTGCCCAACCACGCACACACACACAACCATGTTTGCCTCTAGCTCTGACTTTATCTAAGAAAAGTGAACCTCCATCTCTGTAAAGAATGCCACAATACATTTGTTGATATCCTCATTCTGTGTTAGAGGTAGAAGCCGCAGATGCACTAATGGAGGGGTGAATGTAGGTGTCCTCTGTGCCCCGAGCTCTTAGGCTCGACCCTTCTTCTTTCCTCCAGCAGCCTCCCTCCACAGGTCGTACTTGGAAGAGTCACACTTGTGGATTGTAATACCTGCTGACGACTGGGATCTGCTCTCCTTCAGCTGTTGGGATATCTCTTGCAAACAAAAGTAGTTACATTTTGTTAGAGCTAAAATGTATTAACATCAAACTAGTTTAACTCATCAATTACCTTCGTCGCATGGAATCTATAATCGATCCAGGACTGGTCGGACCGCCTCCTGTGAGTGCGCTCATGTGCATCGGTAGCGGAGGGCTCTCATCCAATCTCTACAATCTGTCCATAGAACGACTAGTTATAATACATGTTTGAACTATAAAAAACCTTATATACTAAATGAAACCTCACCAGCCTCCGCTTGTATTATGTATGTGAGAGCCCCTCATCAGTGTACTTAGAGAGCCCCATGCTTCCAGAGTCCGACCGCTTGTTCTGCTTTACTTGTTCCCTCTTCTTTTACTAGTTCAGAGGATCTTAGGACTTAAGCAGCATAACAAAAACATCCCCTTCGAGCCACAAAGATTGATTTCATGATTTCCAGATATTGGCAAACATGTCCCGAAGGCGATCGCTGCCACCGCACTTGAAGTTGTGCCTATTGTTGAGGGCATCAGGAGAATTTTTTTTGTAAATATTACAGAGATTATGTTTGATTGATAAATAAAAAAAACAACTTAAGTTATTTGTGGACGATAATGACGCAAACTTTAGAGACCAAAGATCCCGAATGACCATCAAAATCTCCTTCCACGACAAGTATGCTAAGTCGTACTTGCTCCGAATGATATCATGATTGGCATGAATAGTCTGGATCAGAAAGTAGAAACTTAAACAATAATTTGTTATTTTTATATTAAATTGAAAAAAATAAAAAGATTACTGAAAATATCTTAATAAAAACTTACATGTTGTCGACAGGCTCGATGCGGTAGATGTTGCCTGTTCGGTAGTTGGGGTAGAGTGGACCTTTGATGCACTCAACCCCTTTGCAGTCGGGGTGGAGGTAGATGTGAAGGTAGGGGTGGGGGTAGGGATCGGGGTTTGGGTGGGTGTAACGGTGGGGGTGGGGGCGCGGGGGGTGGGGAAGGGCGGTGGGGGTGGGTGCGCGGGTGGTGGCGAAGGCGGGGGTGAGTGTGAGGGTGAGGGCGAGTGCGTAGGCGAGTGTAGACTTGGGGGTCAGAGCAGTGGTGGGGGTGAGTGTGCGGCGTGAGTGGGTGTGTAGCGGGGGTTGATGTGGAATAAGGGGCGGTGACGGGGGTGATGATTGACGTAATGACTGGGGTGGGTATGGGAGTGGGGGTGGGAGTCATGTGGCCTCTCCTGATAAATTTTATTTTTTTTTCTATTTGGTTATATGCATGTAAAGCAAAATAAAAAGTTGTTTATTCAAATTACTTGAGCTTGTTTGATTGTTCATAAAGTAAATACATATAAATTATTTTTTTATATTTATTGAAAAAGTTAAAAAAAATTACATATGAATTATCATATTAACGTGTCATCAAAAAATTTTTATCATCAAACACGAATCTCGATGTATTTTTATAAATAATATTTTAAATTCAATTTTTGAATCATTCAGGCCTCGATTCCAATAAATTTGTAGACAAACTATCTCAACAGAATAAGCCCAATGCTAACAGAGTTCATCTAATCTAACTCAACTCAAGCAACGATCAAGCTATACTTTGTTTCCCATGCAATGACTAACTTGAAATTTTATTTGCACTTCTTGTGTTTGTGACAAATGAGTTCAAGTCGCCCTACTTCATCATTGAACAATATATTTTTAACTGAGTAGTATGGATGTAAATCATCATTATTTTTTTATGTAATAGAAAACTAAGAAATATTAAAGAGCCTGAAATATCTTCAATATTATGACTGCTTCCAGTGAAAAATGAGTTTTAGTCTGCAATTCAGAGATCATTTTTTTCAATACAAAGAAGAAAGATTCAATGCTAAGTGCACATTGAAATTTTCAATCAAAATTACTAGATAGCTACAACTAATCATGACAGAGCTTCTATAATAAACATATTTTCAAAACAAGTTATTATTTTTTCATTGGCTTGGAGCATTTACTTGTAGAGACTAAAGATAAGAGGTCCTACGCATAATAGAAAAGTCATCACAGAAAAAACTATACCACAAACAATTTACATGACATTAAACAGAATTACTACCATGTAAACTGGTTGTTATTTTCTTCTGTTTTTATATAATTAAACTATATGATGAAGAATTGTATAAAATCATTGATATGCCACAAACAAATCTTCATCATAAAACACGAATCTCGAGGCATGACATAAATTTCGATGCAATCTTTTAAGCAAGACATTCAAGCTTCAATTTTACTGGTTTTTTTACGTAAAAATTTCTGTCATCATTGTTGGTTATTTTCTTTCACCTGAGCTCGTGTTGAATTCTCGTGCAACGCCAAAACGATGATCCACACTCTATTGCCGCAAACTTTCTAGCACGCATCAACCATCAAATATCAAAATAAAAGTCTTAGAGAAGTTCTGAATTTGTGCAAAATAAAAACTTTCGATTAACACAATCAAAAACACAAAACTGAATTCATTGATTCAGTAATGTTATACATTTCCAAAAACTGAAGAACAGAATTATAAGAAGAATTTACACGAAGGGAATGGCAGACGAAGCTACCGTTTTTTGCAAAAAAGAAAAATAGAATATCGAAATGGAATAAACACGTGGGTCATGCCGTTTGGTAGGTAGGGATTGGGGTTAGGTAGGAACCTTCAGCAGCAGGGGGAAATATTCTGCAGCATTGGTGCTGCTAATAAATACAGATAAGATTCTTGATAGGGCAAGCATTTGTTTTCTCCTCCATAAATTTACATCATTTTTCTGTTGGGAATATTCGTAGATAGCACATAAACTAGCTTCTATTGAGTCAAATATGATTAAACAAGTTTTTGTTTATTTTTTGTGTGTTAAATAAATGAGCTTCTGAAAATGATTCGATGAACATATGTCTGTAATAGGGTTGTTGTAGCTCCAATGACCGATAAAATTAGAGAGAGTTGTCTTAGATGGTTTGGTCACATTAAACATCGATCATCTGATGATATGATTAGGAGAGTATATATTTTAGATTTGACTTATGTTGCGAAGGCAAAAGTAGACATAGACTGACTTGGGCATATTCTACAGAAAATGATCTTAATTTATTAGAATTGAATGAAAATATTATATTTAATAAGACACAATGGAGAAAGAGAATTCACGTAGCCGACTCCACTTAGTGGGATAAAAGTTTGTTATTTTTGTATTGAGCTGAACAGAATCGAACGCAAACATTGTTTTGGCAGTCATGCTTGTCATACTGTTTCATCCTAATTTAACAAATCTAAGTGGACAAATCAAGAAGAAATCTCCACATTTTGTTTTAATTTATGTTTTTTTTGTTTTTTTTGAAAAAAATGTCTTGAATTTTCTTGTTATTGAAGCTGAATTACATTTGGGATAAACTCTTTCGCTCACTTTTTATTTATTTATTAATTTTTATGTTTATTTTTTAAGCCTGCATTCCTACTGCTTCAATGTGCTATTTCCTATGTATTTGTAAATCCTCAATTTACTACTCATTGGCGAAGGACTATTTTAAAATCAATAGGTACAGCATGCTAATTCGACAAATTCTAATAAACGTGAAAACATCTGATGTGAGTCAGAAAATAAACTTAATCAAGTTCAAATTTTAGCATATTTTTTATGAAAAACACTCAATTAAATTAGAAAATTTTGGAAATTATTTTTGTTGCATGTTTGAATATTTGTGGTGGTAGAATGATAATTTAACGTCTTGACATCAAATGAAAATCTAACACAAATCGATAAATGAAAGGTAGATGAGGAAACATCAGAATTTTAAGGTGGAAAAATACTATAAAGGGAAAAACCATAGGGCCTAGTCCAAACAAAGTAATCCATTATGTAATTGTAAGTACTTAGTGATGTGTCATTAACAAATTCCCATTGCCTAACACGAATCTCAAAGAATGACACAGATCTCGAGCAATCTTTTTTATTAAGAAATATTCAAACTCTTATAAAGAATCATCCATATGTCTGATTCAACAAATTTACAATCAAACTAACCGGTTTGACAAAACGGATCAAATGGTACCAACATTAATCCAATATGAACCAAATCGCGCCCTGATCAAGCCATCAAACCATTTTAGGAAGACTTCTAGACACATTTGAAAAGTCAAACGGAAGTCTAATTCAGCGAGTTCATAGTAGAATCGAGCATCTCAACAAGAAAAATCCAACGAACCTAAGATCACTCAATTCCGACATCATTAAGATACTCGAATGTCCATCAAACGTCGTGTGGTCGAAGGAAGCTTTCTGAGACCGTCCAATGAAAGTTGTTTATATTCATGCATTTATTGCACTCAGCACACTATAAATAGAGCACCACCCCTCTTATGCGTATGGGGGGTGGGGGGGGGGGGGGGGGGGGGGTGACTTGAGGATTGATAAAGAACTTAAAACTTTGAGAAGGAGTTGAAGTCCAACAACACTCTTGCCAACATCTATCGTCGTCAACCGCCATTGATCACTGCCGACCATCGTTAACCACCACCGCCGATCGTCCTTGACAGCTATCGACCTCCGTCGATCGCGACCGACTATCGTTGATCACTGCTGAGCGCCATCGATCATCTCCAACGACCATCGACTGCCACCGAATTCTAACAAGAAATTCATTCATGCATAGATGTAACTTCTAAGAGTGTTTAACCATTTCTTGCCTGTGGGACGAGGGATTGTACATGTAATTTCTAGTTCATAATGTATTTCTTCAGCTGGGCTAGGCCCCGTGAATTTTTTCCTTTCCGGTTTTTCTACGTTGGAATTTATGGTGTCATTACTAGTTGTTTTTTCTCTCTTTTGAGTGTGTGTTGAATCTTTGTACCACGCTACCACGATAATCTGCTACTCTATTGCAGTGATTTTCTTTCATGCATCACTTATATTCACTCTTCCCCTGAATTAGAGAAGATAAAATCAAAAAACTGATAAACACAGATGTACAAAAATAATTTAGTTGTAATAGTCACAATTGTGCTACAACAAATGTGATTTTTTGTTGTAATAGCAATACTTGGCAACAAACATCATTGTTAGTCACTACAAAAGCTATATTCGGTGGTTGCAATAGTGACAATTGGTCATAAAGGCCATAGTTGAAAGCTGCAATAATATTTGTTCACCATAAAGGTCACAGTTGGTGGCTATAATGGTAGTAGTTGGCCATAAAAAAATGTTTTCTAATTGTTTGCAACAAAGGCAACACATGGTCTTTAAGGTTGTAGTTGATGTATGTAATAACATCATTTAATCACGGAGGTCATAGATGGAAGCTATAATAATATTAGTTTTTCACAAAGACTGTTGTTAGCGGCTACAAAGGCAATAGTTGGTCATTAAGATTGTAGTTGGTGATTGTAATAACAACAGTTCGTCATAGAGGTCATAGTTGGAAACTGTAACTGCAGCTAGCCACAAATGTCATAGTTGGTGGCTGCAAAGGTAATAGTTAGCTATAAAGGCTATAGCTAGTGCTTGTAATAACAACAATTGACCACAAAAATCATTGTTGGAAGCTGTAAAAGTAATAGTTGCCCACATATGCTATGGATGGTGACTATAAAGACAATAGTCAGCCATAAATGGTGTAGCAGGTGACTGCAATAACATCATTTGACCATCGAGGACGTAGTTGGAATCTGTAACAATGGTAGTTGCACACAAAAATTGTAGTTTGTGGCTACTAAGGCAATAATTGGTCATTAAGGTTGTAGTTGGTGACTGTAATAATAGTAATTGGTCATAGAAGCTATACTTGAAAACTGTAACAATAGTAATTAACCACGAAAGACATATTTAGATTAAAACAGTTGTTAGTGTCAACGATAGGCAATGAAGACTGATGGTGGTTGACGGCAGCCAATAAGCAGTAGTCAATGGTGGCCAATAGAAAATGGTTGATGTTGGTTGATAGCTACGAAGGTCGGTGGCTATGGTCACGTCTTCAATGTATGTGTTAAACACAACAACAATATTTCATATACAACCGTTGCAAGTAGAGGTCGCCAAAGGCCAGTGGTTGGCTATGGTAGACAGTGACAGCCAGCGATAAACGACGGCAGCCGAGAGGCAGTGGTCTACAATGATTGGTGGCTATAGAGGGCAGTGGTTATTGTCAAGGCTTCTCTCCATAATATGCTCTGAAATTTCACTTTTCTCTCCTCTCCCATCTCAAGTGAAGAGAGGGGGTCTATTTAAAGTCTTCTGGGGAGGTGTATTTTGGTCTTTTGATGCAAACTTCTCTAACCACCCTATCAGACAGCCTTTGTTAATCTCCCTTGATCATAGATTGTTTTTGAATTATTTAAGATCTTAAACTTATTGGATTTTTCTCGTCGAGATGCTTAGTTCGACTATAAAATTTTCAAATTTAGAATTCATTTGAACATTCAATTGACAATTCAAAGCTTCCAAACGTGCTCTAATGATTTGATATGCGCTTGATTGGACCTAAATCAAACAAAAATTTCCTCATTGTGTTTGTATTGTCGATGCGGCCAATTTGACTATGTGCCTATTGAAATCGAGGCATCAATTTAAATTTAGAGGATTATTTATCGAGATTCATGATAAAAACTTTTGGTGATGCATCAATTTTAAAAGTTATCAAAACTCTTATAAATGAAATTTATGATTGTAAAGACGTGTTCCAACGAGATTACTTCAACCATATTAAAATCATCCTAATCCGAGTCCTAATACCATCAAAATGTAGCTCAAACTGAAATTTATACTTGAATGAATTCTAATTTCAGGTTAAATCCGAATTCATTCAAAATGGATGATAATAATAATAATAATAATAATAATAATAGTAAGAGTGGGCCCCACTCCTCTCATCCTTAGCCTTCATCGCCTGCAATGTGGCTCTCCACACCTCCACCTCTGGTTGGTGCTGTAATCACAGTTCCTACAGCCAATCGGGATCATCCATGAAAGCCCTCTCCACAATAAATCACCTGAGGCTACTATTCTGATGACGTGTTTTAGTTTGTGATTAATTCATTAAAAAATTATTGGAGATAAAAATTTCATAAAATATATATATATATATTGAAATTTTTTTTAGCAAATAATTTTTTATTTTTTGTTTGGGTTGTTAAATATATGAGCTCATTAAACCTTGTTGATCATGCCCGACCAGGTACATCAATCTTATTTGGCAGCCATGCATATGATATATATACATATAAAATATATTTTTTACATCATGCAATGAGAGCTTTAGTTCTTTGCTTGCTATTAATGGCGTATTATAAACAAATGGCGTACTACGAACAACGACGTGAATTAAAATATTTTATCTTTCAATTAGGGTTATGATTAAGTGATTGAGAGTTTTTTCTTTGTTTCATTTAACACAACAATAACAACAACAAATCTTTATTCAAAGGGTCGGCTAAATGAATCTTTTTTCTCTATTGTGTCTTATTGAGCGTCATATTTTCATTTAATTCTAATAGATTAAGATCATTTTCTATACAATATACCCAAGTCGTTTTAAGTTTACTCTCCCTTTCTTAACATAAATAGAATTAAGAACACCTACTCTCCTAACTAGATCATCAATTGGTCGATCTTTAATGTGACCAAACCATCTAAGACGACTTTCTTTAATCTTGTTCACCACTGGAGCTACACCAGCCCTATCACATATATATCCATTTCACATTTTCTCTCTCAGTGTCTAGTCACTCATCAACCTGCTCATTCTCATCTCATCAACACTTAATTTTGTTTTATGCTTCTCTTTTAAGGACCAACATTATGCGCTATAGAGCATTGCGAGTCTTACCACCATCCCAGAAAGTTTTCATTTTAGTCCAAGTGGTACGTTTCTATCACACAATAACCACAATGCATTCCTCCACTTTAACCAACCAACTTGAATTCTACATTCTACTAATAACATGATAACATGTCCATCTATATCACCATCGCTTTGAACAATGGACCCGAGATATTTAAAATGTTCACACCTTTTAATGATTTGATCACCCATAGTTACAAATATGCCACTAGAGCAACTTCTATTAAAATTATATTTTGTGTTTTCAGTTTTAGATCTACTCAAACGAACGCCTTTAGACTTCAATGTAGACCTCCATAATTTAAGTTTTTCTTGAACTCATCTTGTCTTATCTGCAAAAAGGATATCATCGGTGAAAAGCATACACCAAGGTACATCCTCTTGTACATGTATAGTAAGAGCATCCATAACTAAAGCAAAAGAATATGAGCTTAAAGTCAATCCCTGATGTAATCTAACTGTAATAAGGAAACACTTTGTTAATCCTCCCTATTCAAACAAAAGTAACACCTCTAGCATACATATCTTTATTGACATGAAAAAAGTCATATCATCACCTTTGTTATCTAGAACATTTCAAATGACTTCTCTTGGAACCTTATCATAAGCTTTTTCTAAATCAACAAAAATCATATGTAGATCCTCCTTATTCACTCTGTACTTCTCCATCAAACCTCTCAATAAATGTATAGCATCAATAGTAGACCTGTCTGGCATAAATCCAAATTGATTATGAGAAATTTTGTATCATGTCTTAACATATGTTCAATTACCCTCTCCCATAATTTTAAAGTATGACACATCAACTTAATTCCTCTATTATTTGTAAATACTTATGCATCCCCTTTATTCTTAAAAATGAGGACCAAAATACTCTCCTTCACTCCTCAAGACATCTTTTCAGATTTTAAAATAAAATTAGAGACATTCGTAAGCCAAGAAACTCTCAATTCTCCTAAACATTTCCACACTTCAATTGGGACACTATTATGTTTTACTGATTTTCCACCCTTAGTTTTCCTTAAAGCCTCCTCAATCACTTTTTACTAATGCGACGGTAAAAATAAAATGTTTTATTATTATTAATGATATTAAGATCACTAAGGTTGATCTTATTTTCAAAATTTTTTAAAAAATTATATTGAATATTTCTTCTAAGAGAAACACTTTTTAATTTTCATCTTTAATACACTTTACTTAGTTAAATCTTTATTTTTTTTTTAATTGGTTAGTTAGTACATATATTTTTCACCCTCTGTAGTATCTAATCTATTATAAATATCACTAAAAATGAAAGTTTAGCATCACAAATTATTCTCTTTTACGCTCTAACGGCCAACCATCTTTAATATAAATTTCCAATTCTCTAAGCTTTTACATTTAAACCAATTTTTATAACACAAATTCTTATATTCTATATGTTCTTGCACATTATTATTCTACCACAAACTTTTTTTTATTTATAAAAACTTGACTTTTTGATCATCCAAGTACATCTTTTGTTACCGGTTTAATAATACTTATTACTTTATCTCACTTAGGATTTATTTCTTCATGAACAATCCAAATCTTGAAATCTTGAAGTTTATTGATAGAAATAATTTTATTTGTGATTTTTAAGTGTCTCATCTAATTTTGTAATAATGTTTCATTGCATTCTTTATCTTACAACTATTCATCTTAAAATTCAGAACTAATTATCAATATTGAGTCCTTAAATTTTCACTTAGAATGACCTTACAATATTTATATTCTCCATAATCTCTTTTTTCTTATAAGAAAATAATCAATTTATGTTTCATTAGATTCATTATTATATGTAACAATATGCTCATCTCTTTTCTTAAACAAAGTATTAGCAATAATAAAAGTATATGTTAAAGCAAAATCTAATATGATTCCACCTCCTTCATTAATCACTACAAAAACGTAGCCACCATGAATAATTCTAAAATCTTCTATCACTCTACCAACAGTCCATCCAATAAAAATTCTTTCTTCAAGATGTATTATATATATTAATTCATCTAAGTTATTACAAAACTTTTCTTTTAAACATATATCTAAACCTACTTGAGGAGTATAATCACTGATAACATCAAAAATCTTAGTATCAATAACAATCATTAAGACTATAATTTGATCTCCAATTCTATTAATTTTTATAACAATATCTTTCAAATTTTTATCCATAATTACACCAACATTTCTAATGCAGCTCCTACTTGAACACTTTCTCCTTAGCCTTTTCTCCAATCCATTTAATCTCTTAAATACATAACATATTTCTGTTCTATAAACCATAATATCAACTAATTCTATTAAATACAATAATATTTAATTAATTTAATATTAAATAAGGTTATTCAGAATTAATAGTATATGTTGAAAGATAATAAGTCAAGTCAGTCGTGAACAAGAGAGTCAACTCAAAACTTGTTATTTATTTTGACTTGGAAGTCAAATTGATTAGAATGTCAATCTTTGAATTTGACCAGCACCCAATTCGGGAGTTGGGATCAATTTGTAGCTGTCGAGTATTGTAACTGTCACCCACTTTATTGCTAAAAATTTAAAGGGTCAATTACATACAGACCAATATTTCAGGTGGTCTGTATGTAATTAAACCAAATTTAAAATTAGAGACATTTACATACATACCACACAATTCTTATCTATTTTCTTATCTATTTACATATTTACATATCTAACACCTAAACTTTCATGTTTACATGCATAACATTCAAATCTTTAATATCATGTAAAAAATAACACAATTACTTTTTTAGAGACATTTACATACATAGCACACAGGTTTCATGTATTTCCATATCTCACACCTAAACATGAATATTTACATTCATAGCAGCTTGGCACTTTAAACCAATGCATTAAAACATATAAAATACCCTTTTAAAAAATAATAATACTGCTATTTTTAATATGATATTAAAATTTTGGATGCTATGTGTGTAAATATAAAAGTTCTAAGTGTGAGATATATAAATAGATAGAAATTATGTGCCATGTATGCACACACCCCTATTTTTTTAAAAATAAAATACATATTTTCGTGTATAAATTTATAAAATCAAAATATTGTAAATATAAATATAAAAATTCAAGGCCTAGACATATGCATACATAATTTCATTCATAAAACTAAAACTAAGACTGTAGGGATTGAATGAACTGGCTGATGAGATCAACCATGTGGGCATCATAATCAGGCCCTTCCATCTGGAAATGGCCAACTCCTTCGAGCAGACGGGTTTCGACACGGCCTGCGGCCGATTTCAACTTGTTTTGGAGTTGTTTCACACTTGTGAATCCGTCCTTGGTTCCCATTACGAATAGTTTGGGCTTTTGAGATCGAAGAATCGATTCATGGTGCCGTCCAAAGAGGATGGATGCCGCCCAGCCGAATGGGTAGCCCAAGCTAACATAGCCCACTACTTGCTCGATTTTATCCACTGCAGATCCTGCAATGGGAGCTCCTGTTCCACAGAATAATTTGGACGACATTTAGCTTCATTCATAAATTTTATATGCTCTAAATCCACAATAATGTTTGGTACAGTTTAGATTAAATCTATTTAAATCTTTTTGACGTGTTAAAGTTTATATGCTCTAATTATGCAATTTTAAGGGGCAAAACAATAAAAAATACTGAAATCTCCATCTTAAATTGATGACAAGAATGAACTATTTCTCCAGCACTTGTGCAACCATTGTTTCTAATCCTATTAATAGGATTAAGATAAAGACTTTGACCAATTTCTCCAGCAAACTTAAATGTGAGCTAATATGTAAATTATATATTTTTGTCATGCTAAACTCTGCAAAGAGCTAGCAGAATAACAGGATTTTGCAAATTTTATCGTAGTTATTCATGGAGGTGTAATACATGCCCTCCCAGAAGACTGGAGGAGCATGAGTTGTCATTAATGGAACTCCAATGCCAAATGATAAGAGTGAACAGATCTAAAGGCGTCGAGATAGTGAAACAAAGCGCCATTTAGATCTGTCCTTAAATTGCAGTTCATGAATCATGCTAGCGCCCATCAAGCACGGAATAAAATCAACATAAAAATTACAAAGGATTGAAGATCTTGAGGAACCAAAAGGAGGTCAAGTTGGGTAAGATTATCAATGGTCAGCCCATTTTGAACCAAAATAATTTCATCAAGATATTTTTAATATATCTAATGCAAGATTAAACATATTACTCTCAAGTGTCAATAAAATCTCTTCAAATGGAAAAAATTATTCCGTGCGGACACCGAATGCAGAGATGCATGTAGTATCCGATCTCCCCCGTCCATCACTGTTTTGGTGGGAATTTTTAAAAAAAAAAAATTTTGAAAGTAGGTCCCATCAAAGCCGTGATGGACGGTAGAGATCGGACACCGCATGCATCTCTGCATGCGGTGTTCGCACGGAATAATTTTTCTTCAAATGAGAGCTCTCTATATCAGCTATCACATGCTCTAAAAAAAATTTAAAAATCATCAATTATTAAGAACCAAGAGCCAATTCAATCTTCGAAGCCACAAAATGCATTAGCCACTCAATCCCAATCAAACCAATGGCTATTTGGGATGTCAAAAATTGACCCGATACTACAACTTGGCCTGAACCAGACTCACAAAATTTGGGTTTGGGTTGACCTAAATAATTTTCAAGTCGAGTTCATGTTAAGAGTCTTAACCTTTATAATTTTTCGAGCATGGTTCAAATTGGCCTGCTAACATAACATTTATTGAAACAGACCCGCCAACCAAAAAAAGACTTGAAATCAACTCCCCAACCAAAAATTGACCCATATTTCACATGAATAGGTATGTCTTAAGTTAAATGGGTTATACGGGTTCGATTCAGGAATGGATCAATGGGTTGAAGGCGACATTTGGGTTGAATTTTTCCAATTCATTTAATATTTCAGGTCGAAACAATTTTAGGTTAAATCAGAAACCGATTTGAGACCCCTTCATGACTATGATACCATACCACTTGTTAGAGAGTGGTCAAAGAGAAAATGAAATTAGGTCAAATGCATCAATGGTTAAACCCATTTTCATCCAAAAATTTAAGACAACAGAAAAAGGATAGCCACTAAGTATTTCTACAACAAAACGCCTCGCACATATCCAACATGGGACTAAAACAAATACTCTTACATGGATGTGGGAAGAGAAAAACAATCTTGATACTTAACAAAAATAATCTTGATACTTCTTCAAACTAGACTTTAAGTTAGGTTACCATGAAGTATAGATGTGGGAAGACACACAGTTCAAAGCTTGCCATGGACTGTTTGAGTGAGATAAAAGATACTGTTTGGTTGTGTAATGCACAAACACTTTTATATAACTAAATAATGAGGTGCTCCTATATACTTTTATCCTTATATACTTGGATGATATCTTAGAAAGTAAGTCCTGGGAAAGTGCTTAAATAACCTAAAGCAAGTTCTTTACAGATTCCAATCTGATATTGAACCCAAATAAATCTGAATTTGAAAACCTCAATACTTCTTCATCTAGGGTTTGCCATCAAAATAGACGAGTTGTGAACTTACTCTAAATAGGCCAAGACCATACTGTTATTAAGCATGTTATGTACTCTTGATTATTGATTAGTAAACTACATTGTTATCTAGAGAGAATTAAATTAAATTAAGCAATCATTAAATTTAAGGGGCATTTACAAGCATACCACCCAATACCTATATATTTACATATCTAACTCCTAAATTTTGCTTTTATATGCTTATACCACCCAAATCTTTCATATCACATCAAAAATACCACCATTAACTTTAAAAAGTGATATGCATCCTTTTATGCATAGATAAGGACGTATGTATGTAAAAATTAAAGTCTGGGTATTAGGCATGTAAATATATAAGAATCGAGTTGTATGTATGTAAATCTTGCTAAATTCAATATTATGTGCCCGTGCTTCAAAGGCCCCTATCATACAGCTGCCATTTATAACCATTCTTTTAGTCCCCATTCATAAAGGAGATTGAATATAACTTTTTTCTTTGTGAATTAAAACATATCATAGTAATGATTAGCTCATAACCATGAGCAAAATTTAACAGAACTTTCTGCCCAGAATTTATATCAGCACTAATTGTTTTTTTGAAAATCAAATATCTCCTACTGCAACCTCTCAAACCAATAGTCAACTAGTTGGAACTTTGGGTAACCATTCATTTCATAAAGAAATGGCATATCAAACACATTGTATTCCAGCTAAGTATGAGGACATCAATTTTCGGATTTAATCTATGAAACAGAAGCTAATGATCGGGACCTTTTCAAGGTCGGCTCTAAATATCCATAGCATGTTAAAACCACTGTTCAATGACATAGAAGCAAGATCACTTTAACTCTGCAAAATCACACCATTACTCCATATCCTTCTCCCCATTCCATCAAGTGAAAAGAGATGTGGGGTGGGGACGGGGGATGCAACTTCTTGGAAAAAAGAAAAGAGATTAGGAAAACTATCTAGGAGTGGGCAGATTGGCCTTCACCCCTTTTTTCAACATCTGACAATTTCTCTGCACCCTTTCTAGGTATATCTTGTGTTAGAAACGGTGGAGCCCGGTCCACTATGCTTGAGCGGTTACTTTATTTTGAAAAGTCACACCTCTTCACAAATAACCACTCCCGTCTTTCTTTTTTGTGAAGTAAAACATCCCTTCGCTCCCCTGTTTTTGATAAAAGCTTCGGATGACTCTCATTGGGTTTAGTAGTCACGCTTTGAGTTCTTCTTCGGTTTCCTCGGGATAGAGGAAGATTTCCTCGGGAAAGAGGAAGAGAAGTGCAAACGGTAGTTCCTTGCGGTAGAAGGAAGAAGAAAGAAGAAGAAGAAGATTGTTGTCCCTAGGCTTCTTCTTGGTGGCTTGTGGCAGAAGAAAAATTGGGTTTATTTTCTTGTAAGTTTGTCTTCTTCGGTGTATCTCGGTGTAGAGAGAGAAGAACCGAGAGCAACGAAGTGAGAGTGAGAGAATCCTCTTGCAAGTCGAGGTGATAGACTGTTATAAATTCTTCAAGTAGTAAAATCCTCTGCAACTCCGTCTACGTAGATAATTTGTCGATCCACGTATATCTGTGTGTTATTTTCTAGTGTGAATTTTTCTCGTTCTATTTTTCGCTTCATCGATCATTCTTCTGTTTGATTTATATATATACCACATCAACTGGTATATCTATAGATCTAGCAACAATAACAACTGATATCAGAGAGTGGTTTCGGATATGAGGAAGAATGATAGTTGCAGAAGAATAGAATGTTTCAGGGATCGAGAAGTTTGATGACACATATTTTGGTTATTGGAGAATGCAAATAGAGGGTAATCTTTATGGGAAGAAACTCCATCTTCTGTTATTAGGGAAAAGACCTGAAAGGATGAATGAGGCTGAATAAAATTTGTTGGATCGACAAATTCTGGGGGTTATTCAATTGACCTTATTGAGGTTAGTTGCACACATCGTCATCAAGGAAATGACGACTGCAGATCTCATGGCAGCCTTATTAGGTATGCATGAAAAGTCATCGACAAATAACAAGGTAAATTTGATGAAAAATTTATCCAATTTGAAGATGACGGAAGTTGTTTCTGTTGCTCAATACCTGAATGATTGCAATCATATCACAAATCAATTGTCGTCTGTGCAAATTGATTTTGATGATAAGATATGTGCACTGATCTATTGGTTTTATTGTCAAATAGTTGGAAAGCAATGATAATAGCAGATAGCAGTTCTACAGGTAAATCTAAACTGAAATACAATAATATTCGTGATTTGATTTTGACTGAGGAAGTTCGCAAGAAAGATTTTGGCAAGGTCTCAGGTTCGAGTTAGACATTGAATGTTGATTTCAGAGGGAGATGACATGACAGAAACTCAAGTATAGGGAGATCAAAATCAAAGTTTAGTAAGCAGGCAACCTGTTGGAATTGTGGCAAGGCTGGGCACATAAATAACTGCAAGAATCCTAAAAAGATAGAGAATGATAGCGCAAATGTGGTATCTGAAGTATCACAAGTTGGCAGTTCATAGTTCTGTTGAGAACTTAATATTGGATTCAGGGCTTTGAATGTGGTAGGAAATCTACTAGAGCCATAGTGCAGGGCAGTGATGGAAGTGAAAAGGAAAGTAGGGCTGGGGCACCCATTTCTATTGTTCCACAGACATATGTTGAAGAACCACAGAGCTATGAAGAAATCTTGCAAGATGAAAGTTCGAGCAAGTTGGAGCTGGCAGAACTTCCACCAGGGAAGAAGGCATTGCACAACAAATGAGTGTACCGGGTGAAGACTGAGTGTGATGTCAGTAAGAGATACAAGGCTAGACTTGTTGAAAAAGGATTTCAGCATAGGTAGGATGTTGCTCATGCACTGGGAGTTGTAAGAAGAGACAAGAGTGACACGGGAAAAAGCTTTGGGGTGCAAAACTATGTGGAGTCTGCTGATATGTTGACTGAGGGTGTTACTCTTGAGAAACTGAAGTTGTGCACAACTTCAGATGGTCTTCTGGAGTGAAGACAAGACTTTGAGTAGCAAAGGTGGATGATTCATGATGGAGGATTCAAGTTAGAGGATTTAAGGTAGAGGATACATGTTGAAGAAAAAGGCGACACCGTCAGTGGAGGATATCAATTTGAGAAAGGAGATGTTGCAGTCTGTGTACCAGTCTCCAAGTGAGAGAATTGTTAGAAACTGTGGAGTCTGGTCCACTATGCTTGGGCGGTTACTTTGCTTTGGAGAGTCACACTTCTTCACAAATATCACTCTCGCCTTCCTCTTTTGTGAAGTAAAGCATCTCTTCGCTCTCTCCTATTCTTGATAAAAGTTTCGGATGACTCTCCTTAGGTTTAGTAGTCACGCTTTGAGTTCTTCAGTTTCCTCAGAATAGAGGAAGATTTTCTCAGGGTAGAGGAAGAGAAGTGCAAGCAGTAGTTCATTGCGGCAGAAGGAAGAAGAAAAAAGAAGAAGATTGTTCTCCCTAAGCTTCTTCTTGGCGGTTTGTGGCAGAAAAGAAATTGGGTTTATTTCTCTTGTAAGTTTGTTTCTCTTGTAAGTTTGTCTTATGTCTTATTCGGTGTATCTCGATGTAGAGAGAGAAGAACAGAGAGAGAATAAGATAGAGTAACAAAATGAGAGTGAGAGATTCCTCTTGTAAGTCAAGGTGATTGATTGGTGTAAATTCCTCAGGTAGTAAAATCCTCTGCAACTCCGTCGATGTATGCAATTTGTCGAACCACGTATATCTATGTGTTCTTTTCTGGTGTGAATTTTTCTCGTTCTATTTTTCGCTTCGTCGATCATTTTCCTGTTTGATTTATATATATACCATATCAAGTGATATATTATAGATCTTGCAACGTCTTATTTCCCCAACCACCCACACAACAACATCAATAATGACCTCTTAAAGGTGCCTACAATCAATATATATCTCTCTCATACACACAAATAACACGCCCACACACATGCTCTCTCTCTACTCATTTTTTTTATAAATGATATAACATAGATTAATCCTTAGTGTATCTAGTACTAAGCAATGTTACCATACTTAGCATATCAAGGATTGACAAACAAACAAAATAGCTAAAGATCTAATACAATTAATAAGGATAGCACCCCAAACAGCAAAATGTACATTTATTCATTAATAAATATAATTTAATTATCTCAAATTGACCACTATGATACTTTCAAACTAATTGAGATCTAACCGACAATTCCATATGAAATTCTGTGTAAGTTCCCACAAACAAAATCTTAATTAAAACTAAAACTAAAATAGACAACACAATATAATCCAAGTCCAAATGTACTCAAACTTGCTACAATAAACTTTTGGCGAATGTACTTAGAGATTGTTCGAACTTAATACAATATATATTACACAAAAATCCTCTCTTATCAAATTATAATAATTATAATGTTATTATGTGCCAGATTCTTAATTTCTCAACTTGATGCGTTGCCAAAAATTTTTTATCAAGCAGGAACCTTGATGCATTTTTTTATAAGAAATCTTCCAAATTCATGATCATCGAGGCTCCGATTGTAGCAAGTTTATAGTCACACCGACCATCTTGACAAGATGAACCCAATGATATTAAAATTGGTTCAATGTGACTCCAATCAAGCATATCAAGCCATTGAAACACAATTAGAGGCTTTTGACCAAGTTTAACATATTTATAGTCAAATCGAGAGTTTGGAAATTCTAAGGTCATTAAAACCTCAAATCATTAAAAAATCTTTATGATTAAAGGGGATTAATATAGACCCTTCGATCAGGTGATTGAGAGAGTTACATGCCAAAAAACTAAAATACCCCTCCCTAAAAGCCTATAAATAGATCACTCTCTTCAGTTAAGAGGAGAAAATCATAAGAGGAGAAGAAGATGAGGAATTTCATAGTGTATTCTGGAGAAAAGACCTGAGCATAACTGTTAGTCTCCACAACAACAAACCACCGTTTGTCGTCAAATGTCACTACCTGATGCTACCGACCATCAGCTGTCGGCAACCCTTGCTTGCAACTGTTATATTCTAAATACAGTTGTTGTGTCTAATACGTGTATATTATACCCGATGATAACCACAATCCTCCGTAGCCACCGAGCACCATCAACAACTGCCCGTTAGCCACTGTTAATCACTCCAAGTAGTCACCATCTGCCATCGGCAACCATCAACAACTAATGACCTCTGCTTACAACTATTGCATTTTAAATACAATTGTTGTGTCTAACACAAGTACTAAAAACCCAACAATAATCACTACCCTATGTAGCCATCAACTACAATCAACTATCAACCATCAACCACCGTCGATCATTGTCGACAAACACTACTTGTCGTCGCTGACTAAGCCTTTAACAACCTCTACTTGCAACCGTCGTAGCTAGATTACGACCTCTATGATCAACTGTTGTTATTGAAGTCACTAGCTTTTATGGCCAACTACTGCTACTATTGCAGCAACCAACTACGACTCTTATGGTCAACTACTACTATTACAGTTTCCAACTTCGATATTTCTAGAAAATTTTTGTTATTGAAGTCACAAACTACAACTTCTATGACCAAATATTATCGTTATTATAGCAACCTACAACGGTCTTTGTGACCAACTATTATTGTTATAGCTTTCAACTATAGCATCTATGATCAACTGCTATTATTACAAATTCCAACTACAACCTATTTGATCAATTGCCGCAATTGCAACCATCGACTATAGTTTTTATGGCCAACTACTACCTTTGTAGCAGTCGATGGCTATTATAGTTAAAAAACAGATTTGTTATAACTCGATTATGATTATTATAGCTAACTTTTATTGTACGTTTGTGATTATCAGCTTCGTAATTTCATTTTTTCTAATCAGAAGAAAAGTTGACCTATATACTTACAATTACATAATGGATTATTTTGTTGGGGCTAGACCCTGTGAATTTTTTTCCTTTCCTAAGTTTTTCCACATAAAAATTTTAATGTCTACCCCTGTTTCTTTTATGTCATCTGTCTGTGTTGGATCTTTGGGCAACACTAAGACGTTCTACACGAAAAAGTTTGATGTCGTTTGTGGGAAGTCCAAACTTTTTTCAATGATTATCAAACACAATCCATGAGCTTCTCGCTCTAATACTCGTCTTTCCATGGCACAGTCTCAAAGTCCGAGATGCCAACCTTATGTTTCATTTTCCAATGATATACTTCACCCAAATGGCAAGGAAACCTCCTTTGCACCTCTTAAAGATCGTGTACAAAGAATGGATGAGTCTTAAAATGAGATCTTTTGACTTTTACATTAATCTTGACAACCAATACAAATGCATCATGGAGGGGTGCAATTGCCTCAAAATCCACTAATTAGATGTACATGGTTAACATATCCTCCACACATAGAAATTCCTCAGAAAGCTGATATCTTGGACACTGCTAGCTCTGCAAATCAATCCCATGAAGTCAAGACTAATGGCAAACCTCCAACACGTGTGGAAAACTTAGCTCAACCTCAGGTAATCCGTGATATGTTACGACATCTAGTGCAAGAAAAGTTTCATCTAAAGGATTGAAGTCATTTCTTTGCTTGACACATTTCTTAAGAGATTTCTTCGCTGGTTGAGATTATCTTACAACACCCTGTTCCAGTAGACTTTAGTCAAGCCTAGTGAAATTCCTAAGAAAGCTAGCCTCTTGGACACTGCTAGCTCTACACATCAATCTTGTGTAGTCAAATCTACTGACGAAACTCCAACACGCGTGGATAACTTAGCTCAACCTCGCGTAATCCGTGACGAGTTACAACATTTGGTGCAAGAAGAGTTCCCTCTAAGGATATAAGTCATTTCTTAGTTCAACGATTTTTTGAGAGTCTTCATTGGTTGATATCATCCTTCAACACCCTATTTCAACAAGATACAAACTCCCAAGTTTTAGCGTAATTTGTGACGAGTTACAGCATCTAGTGCAAGAAGAGTTCCCTCTAAGGATATAAGTCATTTCTTAGTTCAACGATTTCTTGAGAGTCATCATTGGTTGATATCATCCTTCCACACCCTATTTCAACAGGGTACAAACTCCCAAGTTTTAAGATGGGATGTATGACTTATGAACTCATTGATTATTATGAAAGCATCATACAATACAATGAGCTTCTGACACGCTCTTTTATCAAGTTTTTATTGCTACTCTTTAAAGGCTAATCGCGTACTTGATTTTATTCATTCCCATGAGGAATCAATCATACCTTTGATGAGTTTGTTAAATTATTTGTGGAGCAATTCATTGCAAAATGAAGGATTTTCAATGACTTCTCACCTTTATGGGATTTTTCTAAGTGAGGGAAAGTGATTAAAAGATTATTTCAAAAATATTCTCAAATGAGGGAGGCAACCTTCACTACAATCTCAAAAGCTCATTCATGTTAACGTATTGGGCATGATTGTGGTTTGGTACTCTTCATGCATTTTATTTAGATATCAAAACTATGAAAACCAATTCTAGGTTGTGGGGCAACTTTGGGTGCGATGCTCGTGATATCTTAAACATGAACAACATTAACAAGTTCTCGGTAATCAAGATAATATATTTAGCAATTCATTCCCCCCTTAGAACCTTCGCATTAGACTTTGTACATCGATGGAGCCTTTAGGGGTTCCGAAGTTGGAGCGGGAGTATTGCTTATTTTTCCTAATAAAGACATTTTGGAATATGAGTTTCACCTAAAATCACATACAACGAATAAACGTAGTTGATTTCTCAGGTGAAAGAAGACTTCAATGTTCATAATCCATAACAGGAACAATATCTTAGTTTGATTAAACCACTCTTTATTTGTATGTAGACATATCAAATGATTCAAATATTTCGGGAACACCCCACATTCTTGATGGAGTTTGAGCATAACACTCGCAACAACAGAGTTACCCACGCTAACACCCAACATTCAGGTGATGATCTAAAAGTAAGAATGTCAAGCCTCACTTTATATTTAGTTGGATGGACATTACTATACTGGTGCAGTGGCATTTTCTTTACCCATGGAAGGAAGACCATATCCTTATAATGAATGAATCTCAATATGAATTCTCCAGCTCTTAAGGGAGGCTCAATAATCGGCAAGAACCTCAATTGGTAGAGAGCTCCTTATTCCAGAGTTCTTCCTCACCCTGGTCAAGAGGCTGACCTCCTTATGGATTTCTCACAGCTTCGTAGAAAAGACGAGCCGAAAACTTATCGTGGAGTAAGTTAGTTCCTTACACAAGTATATGTGTTAAGTAATAATCTTGTTAAAGAGTATCGTGTATTGATCACACGAGGAAATGACTAAAAACTATTTTGAAGGACTAATCTCTAGTTTGCTAAACGTCTAAACCTAGTTTAGCGAGATCACAAACAATAGAGAGTTTTCTAAAATCCTACTCAAAAGTAAAAAATAAAAGACGGTGACGTTAGAAAACAACAATAGAGAAACATTACTGTTCTTTAAAGAATGAGGTTTACACCCCTGTGATTTAGGTATTGTGGTGTTTCGTGGTCTTGTTAGACTTTTCCTTAAATGATAGTTGTCAACAGTTATAGAAAGTCATCATTATGTCATGTCTAGGTCAAAAGAATGCAAGAATCTATGAAATTGAGACTTCCTCAATCCCTATGACATCCCAGAGATTTATTTTGATCCTATTTCTAGGCTGCAAAACCCGACTAGAATATTTCTATTCTTTCTCGGATTTTGTGGTTAACTATTTTATTTTGTTGCGCAACGAGCAGAAGTCATAGACCACGAAATATGTTAACATTCCTGATTTGCTGCAAAATCAGAAGTAAATTAATTTTTATGGTTAGCACAACAACTTAAGCCCTGATTCTTTATGAAAACAATACAGGGAAAAATATCACCCAAGAAAACTATGAAAATCACATCCCCTGAACCACGAAGGTGTGAAAAAAAATTTAGCTATGCATGATAAAAAGAACACCGGAAAAATATTCCATCGAAATCATTTTTGCAAGTAGAAATGAAAGGTAAAAAACTTACAAAACAATTTGTTCCCTCTTCCATAGCAACAAATCCCTCTCTCATACAATAACCTCCCAAAACATGTAAGAAAATACAAAGAAAGAGGTAAAGTAAGCCCTTAGGAACTCACCCCCAAGAGAGGAAGAAAAAACCTAAAGAAAAAAACCCTCCAAACGCCAACTTCCGCTCTCTAGCTTTCTTCAGATCTCTCATCTTCCTTTAGATACTCTAAAGGTGTGTCTCTATAGCCAAATCCTCGAATTTGGCAAGAAAAATACTAGCCAAAATAGGTTCCTGCTCCATCGGTGTGATCACGCTAAATTGTGGCGTGGGCATGCCAGACGTTTGGATCGGGCGGCATGGTCATGCCAGCCCTTTGAATTGTTAAGGTGGTCACGCCGCTAGTGATGATATGGTGGTGTGGTCACACCGCTAGTGGCGATACGGTGGCGTGGTCACACCTCTTTCAAGCGTGATCAGGCCGTGTTTGGCCATTTTTTCATTGATTTTTTTGGCTCCAAAATGTACATGTGATCTCCTTTAACCTGCACAACATCAACAAGAACCTTCCAAAAGTATCAATCAATGATAAATAAGGCAATATGACAAGAAAAATACAAGAATAAAACCGGGTTAAATCCCATAAAATTAACTCATGTCAATATAAAAAAGACCTCAAATTAGTCAAACAACCATGATGGATTTTTTATTTCTTATGACCAAATGATCACAAATTGATCAAACATCCTTGAAGGATTATTCATGATTTCATACATACAAATGATTGTTTTTCATGACTTCTTACATACAAATAATCATTTCTCATAATTTCTTCAAAATAAATGATCATTTCTTATAAATTTCTTACATACAAATAATATTAGATAAGTCAAATATCCATTAAAGATTTCTTCGATCTCTTTAGCACATACTAATTCGTTTATAATTATTCAATGGTTGAGTTATCACTATCACCTGACTAGAGTCTACATTAATGTTGATGCTTAACATTATTAATATTATTGAAGATTCAAATCTAGTATGTCAAATGATGATGGGCCATTGTCTTCATCGCCGACCCATTGTCGTCATCGGACAACTATCACCCAACCGATGGTGGGTCATCGCTGCCATTGTTAGGCCACCACTCATTGTTGCCTAGTTATCATACTTGCAGTACACAATCGTCACGCCATATCACTGTCATCTAGCCTTCATCACATTTGTCATAATACATCGTTGTTGTTGGGTCATCACTGTGTTGGACCGTCGTTGTTGGATTGCTTTCTTGACACACCACCGTGATCAAGCCACCACTATGCTAGTCCACCATGTTGGGTCGCTACCATGACATAACACCATCATCAGGCCGCCACAATGTTAAACCACTTTCATTGAATGGCCCCTGTAATGGAGCTCAATTGTTGGGTTGCCATAATGGCAGGCCATTATCGCAGGACCGCCGCAGATGCTGAAGCGTCATCACCCAGCTAATGTCACTTTCGGATCACCTTCAACACCACTTGAAGGGAGCAAGCAACCACCACCATGGAGAAGACAACCACCACCTGAATTTGGGCACAACTACCTAACTTTTGGTAGGGAACTGCCTAAATTTGGAAAACAACAGCTTGACGAAGAACACAACAATAGCATGAAGAAGGAAGCAACAACAGCTTGAAGAAGAAGACAACAATAACGTAAGAAAGGTTGAGACAACAACCTAAAGGCAACATCAGTTTGACGGCAACAACTCGAAGTAGGGAAGAAACAACAGCCTGAAGGTAACAGACTGAAAGCAACAAGAGCATTAATGTATGGAGGCAACAAGAGCCTTGATGTGGGGAGGCAACAACAGTCGAAATGGCAACAACCCATGTCAGACAAGACAATAACAATCCACATCCGAAAGAGTAACAACCTAAGAAATGAGACAACCGCAACCTAAGAAAAAAGACAACAACAATCAAAGGGAAAATGAAACAATAACATAAGGAAAAAGGCAACAACTCAAGAAGAAGGCAGCAACAACCTAGAACAAACTTCAAGAGATGGAAGAGTGATGAGATTTTTCTCCCCCAAAGGTGGAAAAAATTTGAAAAATATTGCCAAATTCAAATATTCAGAGTTTTACTTTGCAAGCGAGCCTATGTATGCAAGACCACAAAACCGCGAGCCTATGTATGCAAGAACACACAACCGCGAGCCAAATACACGTGAACGATTCCGCCCACATCGCGCACAACAACCCACAACCGTGCACCGCCCACATTCGCATTAACACAGTCCATGTACACACTCCCCCCATCCCGCTGCAATGTGAGCACGCACGCGCATGCCATGCTACCAACGTGTAAGTTTGTGCATAGCTACTGTGTGCGCTAACGCACCACAATCGCACATGTTGGTGCCTTGCGTGTGTTCGATGTTGTTGTTGTCGCCGCACGCGTTTGCACACTTCACCCATGCTCGAGCACACTTTAACCCATGCTCAAGCACTCATTGCAGTGCATGCCCATCTTCGACACGCTGTTATGTCCCAACTCACATTCTTGCTCGTCTGTGGACCCCTCAACATCCTTGAATACAGAATTGTACTCATTCGTTTAAATGAACTCACATGTGCACCCCTACATACATGCCTGCATGTTCGAACGCATGCCATTCCCCTCCGGTTGCTACTGTCGTTGGACCAATGTTATTTGGCATCATCTTCATCTCTGAACCACAACTGCCTGGTCCCCTCGAAAATCACTAATGTTGCTGAGTCGTCATTACCACCAACAATGATAATAACAACATGATCAAAATTCCATGGAGCACACATAAAATACATTTTTTTAACCTTTAAAATTATGTTTTTCAGTATTAATTATATATTTTCGAAAAACAAATAACATCGCCCGAAAATAGGAGGGTAATTGATGTATCATCAACAAATTTTTATCAAGCACAAATCTCAATGCATGTCTAATTATGAAAAGATCATTTGGGCCCGACTTCAACAAGTTTACAATAGCACTATCTCAGCAATACGAACCCAGTGATACTAAAATTGGTCGAATCCAACTCCAATCAAGCTCAGATCAAGCTAGTGAAACACAATTAGAGATCATTTTTGTGGATAGTCAAATCGAGCGTCTCAATGAGAGATTCAATGAGCTTAAGATCACTCAATTTCCAGATCATCAAGTCCCTTAAATGTTTAAAAACATCTATGATCAAGGATGATCAATATAGATTGTCCAGTCAGGTGGTTGAGCAAGTTATGGCCAAAAGACCAAAATGTTCCAGTTAGGAGAGTAGATGTTTTAACTTCGGCTGATGTTAAGAAAGGCAGATGTACATCTAAAAAGACTTGGGCATATTGTATAAAAAATGATCTCAATCTATTAGAGTTAAATGAAAATATGACAGTCAATAGGACACCATGGAGAAAAAGGATTCATGTAGCCGACACCACTTAGTGGGATAAAGGCTTGTTGTTTTTGTTGTTGTTTGATTGAAAAATAAAAGCAAAGATATAAAGTTTAAATAAGAAAATCATACCTGATGAAAGGAGATAAAGAATATCATGAACTGTAGTTCACAAAACTTGAACAGAATAAAAAAAATAACACTGAATGAAGAAGGCTAAAAGTAAAGAAATTAAAACCGTAATAGTTGGGCATCATTTAACAAAATTTTGGTTTCCCAGGTATAAAAAAAAAACCAAAGAAAATACTTTAACAATTCACCTAAAGGCTAAAACGAAGCACAACCAAGGTAGTTCTGGTCATAGAGCTTAAAAAAGGCTTATTCAATTCAAGAAGCTTCCTCCAATACAGGATATGGGGGGAGGGGCTGGTGTCCACAACCTTACCCATGTATTTACAGATTTTCTATGCCAAATATGTTTTTTAGCAGGTTTTCTACTATTGCATCCATAAAAGTACACAAAACCTCAAAGGCCTTAGCATCGATAAAGAATAACACAATAATCACGTTAGCTGCACAAGCTATTGGATCAAAAAAAGATAGTTTGGCACTTCATGTAATCAATTATAACTTAAAACTAAAAGATGGCAAGAATCACTTTGCAAACTCAACCCATAAATAAACTAATGATTTCATTTAGCTTTGGAGGTTTTATGATAATAAAGTTATCGCTTTGGGATGTTTTAGGGTTTTTATGCAAATAATGGAACAGATGAAATTCACGTGAATTGGATTTTAGAAACCGCACTTTCAAGAACCACCAATTAATACAAGCAGTTTCATTGTTATAGTGTACACCGAAAAATGCAAGGAATCTAACGAAATGGCAATTTAAAGATTTTCTAAAATGAAAATTATTCAAAAATAAAACCAATACCATAAAAAACACTGCTCAATTAGGATTACACATCTATAATGATTCACTTGTATCGAATTTGAATAAAATGAATCAGCTTGCAAAAGCCAATAACAAATTATGTAGAAGAAATCAACGGGGAAATAAAAACCAAAAAAGGCCCAAACATGAAACCCCTCCGGCATACCAAACAAACAACAAGGCAAGCAAGATTCAGAAGAACTAGATTATTTTATTAAGCCAAGAGTGTATTTGCATGCTTAAGATTTTGATATTTATAAGATCCAAACTCCCCAGGCTGATAGTCCTCAACAATTCTGGAATCTACAACAATACTTCTAAAATTGAATGGAATAAACTACTGAAGTGCGTAATTGTTAAAAGCCCAATTATAACTTCTAAGGTCCGAAACTAAAACACAACATAATGAACAAATAAAGAAAGCGAGTAAACCATTCTGAGCAATTGAGCAAACCTTGATGCTATAATAAGGAAAGTAATCGATAGTGAAGCAACCAAATTAGCACAATAGAGAATCCAACAAGTTCTAAAAAGGAATCATCATCCTTAGCATATTTCACCACATAAATACCAAAAAAAAAAACTTTTAAACATCAAAGAACTACATAAATAAAATCAACAAAGAATAAAACAAAACTTAGAATGTCAATTTGCATCAATTATGCTACCATATCCTCAAAAGTTAACTCCAAATAAATTAGAAAAATCAGAGTACTTACTCAAGTATTACAAGAACATGAACATAAACAATTACAAAAAAAACTCATATACTTATCAATATGTAATAAACAATCTTGTAAGTGCATCAAAATTTACTAAGGGTTACTTTAGTTGCCAGTATTTGAATTGTGAAGTAAAATGAAAACGTGTTTTAATTTTTCAGGCTTTTTCTATGAAAAAATGCAAATGCAACCTATTTTTCAATGGTACTTGGAATGCCTAAAAGCCACAATTTTTATGAATTCCAAAATTTTCCAAAATTGACCGAATTTCAAATGCATCGGTGTCTCCAACCCTTAGATTGTGAACCTGCTCCAGAGATCATATTTGTCTGTCAATGACCCCGATCTTGCCATCATGCACTCTCCTTTTCCCCATCCCTAACCACACTACTGCTCTCATAGTCATGCATCATTTTCATCACTTTTCACGCAGCATTCTCTCCTCACTAGGTAGCAAGCCTAAGTTTATTTATTTATTTATTCTTAAGAATATCAAACCGATATCATAACGTTGTCATTGCCCGGTCCAAAGCTCTAGATACTAAAAGTAGAGGGTTGTGTTTGGTGGACGACAGCAAGCGTAAAAATTTTGTCCAAAATTTATGACATGAATCCTTTAAATCATTAAGTCAATGTTACGGCATCCTTCAAAATCAATGCATAGTATGATCTGAATATAAAGACATGTGTGCAAGAGCCATTGCATTGACACTCATGCGTAATGTTAAATAAGCAAGCGGTCCCACATTATAGATGGATGCAAGTAAAAAAGTGTTCATTAAAATAATATTATATTAAGAACTGTATGGGAATTCTCATAGGTAAATTGATATAATTAGTAAAATTATGATTCATAGGAATATAAATATCTTATGCCTTCAAGAAACTAAATTGGTTGGAGAAAATGCTAAGAAACTTACTAGTTTAGATTTTAAACTCTAGTATTTGGATAAAAGTCGTAAAAAAAATTGTAGCTACAATTAAAGTAAAAGTTTGAAAAATAATATTATAAAAATTAGTAGGATTTGAGATATAATATAATTTTAAACATTATTATTGATATTAAAATTTTTAATATTATAAGTGCCTATCCTCCCAACATAGGTTAAATATATATTCAAATAAAAAATTTTGTACAAAAGATATCTCTTAAGGAAAGAATTTTTATTTTTATTGAAGGAGAATTAAATGGAAATGTTGGTAGAATAGTAGAGGATGTTAGAAGTATTTATAGTGACTATAACTTTGGAGTGAATAACGAAGACAGTGGAATCATATTAAATTTTGTTTTAACTTATGATTTTTATTATTTTTAATGCTTTATTTAAGAAAATAAATAACCAAATTATAACTTATTAGAATGGATCAAATAAAACATAAATTAATTATTTTCTTATGAAAAAAATAGATCGTTGATATTGTAAAGATAGTATGGTCGTTCCAATTGAGAATTTAAGTACTAAATAAAGATTATTGATTTGGGATTTCAAGATTAGTGGTTGGAAGATGAAAAATATAACAAAAAATTATCATAAAATTAAATGAAGTCACTTAAAAGACAAATAAATTATTGTTATAAGTCACTTCAAACTCTTAAAATTTGGGACATTCGTGAAGAAGCTAATACTATGTGGGATAGAGTAACGAGTACTATTAAGAAGTTATAAAAAAGAAGCTTGGAGAGTAAAAAAAAAACTCTAATGAATAGAAAGAAATGGTGGTGGCATAATAATGTGCAAGAAAAGATAAAAAATAAAAATTTTTCCTATAAAAATTAGTTTAAATGGAAAAGCTTGAAGAATTGGGAATAATATAAAGTATCTCAGAGGGAGTCTAAGAGAACAATCAATTAAGCTAAAAATTTTATTTTTAATGATATTTATAATAGATTAGAAACTAAAAAGTGATATATATATATATATATATATACACACACACACACACAAATTAGCTAAATAAAAATATATGAAAAGTAAAAATTTAATTTAACTAGAGTGTATTAAGAATGAAAATTAAAAAAATACATTTCTTAGATGAGAATGTTCAACATAGGTGTGCATGATATTTTGATAAAATTTTAAGTAAGATTTTAAAAAATATGATCAATTTTAGTAAACTTAATATCATAAATAATAATTTCTTTTTATTTATACCTTCACATTAGTAAAATAAAAGTTTATGAGGCTATAAGTAAAATAAAGTATAAGAAAATAATAGGACCTTCTAGTATTCCAATAGAAGAGTAAGAATATTAGAGAGATCTAAGAATTTCTTATCTTACTAAACTTTTTAATATTATTTTAAAAACTAAAAAGTTGTCATATGAGTGGAGAAAGAGTTTATTGATTCTTATTTTATTGTTAAGAACAAAGCAGATGCACAATAGCGTGCAAACTATAAAAGAATTAAGTTAGTGTGTCATACATTACATTTATGAGATAGCATCATTGAACATAGGTTGTGATGTGATACAAATTTCTCAAAATCAATTTGGATTCATGTCAGAAAAGTAAACTATGGAAGCTAATGCATTTATTGATAGGCTTGATGGAAAAATATAGAGAGAGTACAGAGGATCTGCATATATTTGTTGTTGATTTAGAAAAAACTTATGATGAAGTTCCAAGAGAAATACTTTGGAGAGTTCTAGAAAATAAAAGTGTTGATATTATTTAAATCCAAGTCATTAAATATACGTTTACTAGAGATGTTACTTGTTCGAACACAACGATGATTGACCAAATGTTTTCAAAATTTAATTGGATTACATCAGGAATTGGCTTTAAGTCAATATCGTTTCGTTTTAGTTATGAATGTTCTTATTGGACATTTACAGAAGGATGTTGCATTGTGTATGTTTTTCACTGATGATATTCATCTTTTGGATAAGACTATAGAGAGTATAAGAAAAAATTGAATTATGGAGGATTAGAGTCTAAAGACTTTCGTTTGAGTAGAATAAAACTGAATACATGGAATATAATTTTAGTAATAATAGACTATAGTAATGAGTGATCAAATGATTAAAATGAGTGAACATTTTAGATATCTCAGATATAATGTTTAAAGTGATGGTGATATAGATGGGGATGTTATTAGTAGAATTCAAGTTGAATGACTGACGTGGGGCAATGAATCTGACATATTGTGTGATAGAAAAGTATCGCTTAGACTTGAAAGAAAATTTTATAAGATAGTTGTGACACTTGCAAATGCCTTATGGCACAGTTTTTGACCTGTAAAAGAGACGCATAAAATTAAGTTAAGTGTTGTTGAGATGAGAATGCTCAAGTGGATGAGTGGTTTTACATTTAGAGACAAATGTGAAATGCATACATCCGTGAAAAGGATGAAGTAGCTCTAGCGGCAGACACGATTAGAGAGAGTCGCCTTAGATGGTTTGGTCACATTAGACGTTGACCATATGATGACCCTGTTAGGAGAGTAGACGTTTTAGATTTGACTTATACTAACAAAGATAGAGGTGGACCTATAAAGACTTCAGCATGTTGTATAAAAAACGACCTTAAGTTATTAACATCTTAATTTATTACAATTAAATAAAGATATAACACTCAATAATAGACAATGGAGTAAAGGGATTCGTGTAGTCAACCCAACTTAGTGGGATAAAGGCTTGTTATTGTGATTTTTGTTGTTCAACCCCTTCATATACCCAATTAAGTTATAATAATCACTAAATTAAAATCCAATATATACTCATTTTTTTCTTCATCTTCTTTGTATAAATATAAGAAATCTAGTGAAACTACCTTCCAAGCAGGCTGATATGCTCGAAAAATCCATTTATTTTTAAAAAAGAATCACCCTAGTATTTTAATGGGATCCCTTTCATCTTTTCAAATTTGTTCATCAAATGAGGTCATGGAAGATAAAAAAGAAGCTTATTGTGGTTAGATTTCTATTCAAATTTCTTTTGTCACATATTATTTCACTGCAATTTGTTAAACACACATTGATGTTGGATTAGCATATTGATATTAATTGTTTATCAAAAAATAAACTCTATGGCTCTTTTAAGTGGTTACTGATGATACAGGCGATAAAGTTTCTTGAATTATTTTTTCTTGGAAAAAGTGATATTTTAGTTCAACTTAGATCTTAAGATCGCCCTAAGACTCTCTTCAAGAATTCTAAGTTTCTTTGGTCTCATAATCGCCTTAGAACCTACTATTATATCTTTGGGATCATTTCATAGAGACCATCCGAAACATTGATATTTACAAATTAAGCAACCATGTGATCTTTTTGAACTACCAAACCACGTATTTGTGCGTGTCACGAGAGTTTGATAAAAACTAATGAGTTGGGGATTTAACATGAATTTTGATATTTGAATGAGAATTTGAAAAAAAGATGAAAGATGGTGGTTGATTTATAAATAGCAAGTTTTGGGTGGTCTGTATGTAATTTTTCCTTCTTTGGGATTGCCTTAATTCAGATCAATTTAGATCCTGGAATTGCCCTACAACTTTCTCTTCTAGGGTTATAAGTCGAGTTAGATCTATAAATCACATTACACCGAAGCAACGAATTCCACAACTTCTCCTTAAATCACATTAAAAGGGAGGAAGACTGATCTCCTATCTCCTCCCAACTGCTACTGTAATAGAATTTAAGTATTACATAGCAGAGATAAGTAAGAACTGACAAACTTAGCCACTAATTCCACTGTATTTATTGTATCCATCGTACATTGCAATCTCAAAATGCCTGGATCCTAAATACTTGTAACAAAATAGCTGAGCAATAAAAATAAATAACGAAAACATGTAAAAAGTATTTTCAAACAGGCACTGGAACGAACAAATATGAAAATAATAATAATAATAATAATAACCTAATTAGCTTAGCATAGGATTCATTTATTCTGCAATCCAAAACAACTTTCCATTTCCCCATCAGTGACTGCAAATAGAGGTTCAGCTTAAGGTTTTACAATAGAAACACTGATTCCTACATGGAAAGATGCAAGATTTTACCTGCGGAAGAACCCACGAGAACGATACCTCGAGGGGAAAGGGTGTCCGAAACCCACTTGCACACGGCGACGACGTCCTCAATCTCCGAAAATCCGGTGAACGATGGCCGGCCGGAGGAACGACCGGCGCCCCTCATGTCGAATGTCACCGCGCGAAACCCTTTATCTGCGAGTCCCGATGCGATCCCCCGAAGAAGCCCCTGAAACCCACCGAGAACTGTGAAGGGGTGCACTAACACAACCACGTAGTCGCTGATTCTCGGGTCGGCCGGCTTGAAGATTCTAGCGCTAAGCTTCACGCCATCGGTAGTTTCAATCGTCGCTGATTCCATGCTTATCCTGCACTAGATAAGCACAGGGAGGGCTGTGGGTGTCGAGATATCAGTGAAGTTAGGGTTTTTTGACGTTGTTTTGAACAAAATATGGGTACAGATGTACACCATAAAGAGTTGCTGAATTGCTGACGAAGGATTACTGTGAAGGAGAATGTATCGAGAATGAAGGAGCCATGGCTTTGTCTACAGAGTAAAATTAGGGTATATTTTAGATGGAGTGAAAATGCTGATTGGCTTTTAGTTTTCAATACAATTAGACCGTTTGGCATGCTGAAAGAGGATATACAGATTATCAATTAAAATTATAAAACTTATACAATTAGTATTAAAAATTTGTCCATAACGCTTGAAATTAGATAAATATGTAATTTATTTGGGAAATTTGCATAATAGCACACAATTCTTATGTATTTACAAATCTCACAGCCAAACTTCCATATTTACGTACATGTCACTGGTGCTTTCAATCTATACATAAAAATGTGTTTTCACTATTTAGAAGGGATAATGGTGTTATTTTTATCGTGACATTTAAGGATTTGAGTGTTGCATGTAAAAATTAAAGTTTAGTTGTGAGATATGAAATAGATGAGAATTGTGTTATGCATGTAAATGCCCTAAGTTATTTTTATTGTGGGTTGGTAAATTTGTGGCGTTAGAGTGATATGTTAACGCTCTAGTGATGTAAGAAAGTCCAACATACACACAGATGAAAGAATAGCTAATAGAGGAGACATTGGATGTTGTTAAGTGGAAAACCCAAAAAGATAAAAACCACGGGTCTTAACATTGTTGAAATGATTTCACTATGTCAATATATGTTACAACAATTTATCGTCCCTTAAATAATCAGAAGTAATATTACATAATTGGGGTTTATCGACGTGACTTCCACTATGGGAGTGGTATAATATTTTGGGGAGATAGCCACGACTCGACTACTTCGAAGGAAGGTCAACATTAGAGGTCGTGTGCCATAAAAGCGGCAGATTAACGATGGTGATTCGATGGTGGTGACGGTGGTGGGCCGGCAACGGAGGTCCGATGTTGGTGTTAACCCAATGGTGGTGGTAAGGATCTATTTGATTGGGTCATTTCGGGGCAAATTGATCATTTATCATAAAGAAGGTGAGCTTCAAGTGAATGAGTTAGAGTTCTTGCAAAGTAGAGCCATGCAATAACATACATAAGATAAATCTTCCAAAAGTAAGGCTTTTTCAAACAAGCCAATTCATTTAAGACCAATCCATTATTTTCACTATTCAAAGAGCAACCCTTTGTTTCCATGCTTTCGCATCAAGAATTCTTTGCGGGTAAAGAGATCTCAAAGAGGTTTATTACTTCCCAAGCAAATCCTTCTGCATCTACATAGAAAATAGAAACGCAAGAAAAAACTTCGAATTGTTGTTTTACAACCTACTGATGATCTGGCCAGTTTGAAACTACTTCTGACCTCACACAACGAGAAAAGTTGTTTATGAGCAATGGGCGAGTCTTGAGGCAAAAAAGTGTTCTTTGAACGTTATTATGCCCTTATGATGAGTGGTTTTTGTGGGGCATAGCACGTCTTGAACTTGTGATCATTAGGTTAAAAGCTCAATGCTTAACCAACTAAGATATACATATGATTTTACAATTGGTCCGGCAACAATGAGGATGGTGGTCAGGCAGCGATGGTTCGATGGAAACAGTGGCCAAAAGATGATGGTTTGATAATGGTCGACAAACAACAATGGATGATGGTCGTGGCAAGGCAACAATGATTCTGTAATCGTGGTGGTCTGATTACAGTGGTCCAACGGTCACTACGCTGGTGGCCGATAAGCAGCTGTCCAAAGGTGTCAGCTGTGGTTTGGTAAGGATGATAGTCATGTTCAGATAGTAGTGCTTCAGTAGTGGCATCGGCTAAATGATGGTGATCTTGTGGCAATAATGGTGGTGTCGGGCAAAGGCGGTATGACAATGGTTGCAACCAAATGACGATAATGATGGTGATCCAATGACGACAATGGTCAGCCGATAGTGGCTGATGCTGGCCAAATAACGGTGGTCTGACAATGGAGCCAGCACAATGACCACGATTCAACGACAGGAGAGCTTGGAAAGTTTCAAAAGTTTGGAGCTCAATTCAACCTTCTTCTCTGGTCTAAGACCCCCAATATGAAGAGATTGGAGGTCTATTTATAGATTTTTGGAGTGTCATTCTCTATAAATACTACGTGAATCTGGATCACTCCATCAGACGATCCAGAGTGCTTCCCTTAATTGAATATAGTTTGATGAGTATTTGAATGTCATAAAGATGTCAGAATTAAGTAATCTTAGGCTCGTCAGATTTTTCTCATCGAGACAGTGGATTTCACTATGAACTGACCATATTTGGAGATTATTTTATCCCTCAAATTAAAAATTTTTGCAATATTAATTAGTATAGAAAATTAACTTGAAATTGTAATTCTAGTACAAAAGAAATGATTTTACATAAAACTCTTGAATCACATGTCCTAAGTCGCTAATGGGATCTGCTTCCAGGAGAGATATAGAGTGTCATAGCTATTCTTGTTTATCTTTGTGATGTGTATCACAGGCAGCCTAGATGCAAAGAGTCTGAAATAGAAATATTAGTTACCAAAAATATCAAAAAATATCATTGAACTTATTATATATAAGAAATAAGTTATGAGTTTCCCTTCGGATCAATGTATACTCGTCCAAAGGTATCCTATCTTAGAGGGGTTAGAGTGGAGGGGTCCGGCTACTCGAAGGAGGGCGCTGGTGCTTGAGAGGGAGGTGTTGGTTGAGTGGGAGGTAGTGGTTGAGTGGGAGAAAAAGAAGGTACGAGGAGTTGCATTGGAAGGAGTGGGTGGAAGAAATGAAGCAATGGGTCTGATTAGAATTGCGACAGAAGGTGCAGTAGGGGTTGTAGTGACAATAGTGTTGCTAGTCAACACAGAACTAGTGTTATGTGAGGAAGAACAAGATACCAACTTCTTTATCCTTCTATAAATGCTTGGGTTCATTGGCTAACATGGAGGTTGATCTCCACCACCAGTAGAAGCCATCTATAAAAGGATGCAATAAATGAATAGAATTAGTACAAAGTAACAAAAGTAAAAATAGATAAAGTAAGCATGAGCATAATATCAGTAGCAAAAGTAAAAACAGGAAAGTGTTAAATTAAAACAAGAAACACATTGTAACTACATGCAAGCACATCAACAAATAAAAGCAAGAAGACGCATAACATAAAGAAATAAAAATCTAAATAAACATATCACTCTTAATAAGTTTTATTAGAGGAGTTAATTGATGATGAAATTAAAAATTCTTCATTTGTATCATTATTATTGTCATCTATAATATGAGTAACCTCTTCAAAAGCTCTAGTTGTATCCTCCGGTGAGAACATTTCTTAAATAGAATCAAGCTAGATACAAAAATCTCACATATCTTGCTCTTGGTGAATGGGTTTACTAATACTTTGTATCTCAATAGTTCTTTTTGGTTTATTCTTCATAATGACGACCCAATCCAATCAATTTTATCACTTGTTCTATCAGAACATTGAATGTAGTAAATCCGAGTTGTTTGACGTGCTAGAATAACTGGACATATACATATAGGGATATACATATAGATATATACATACATATATATATATATATATATACATATACATATATAT